>NW_028259163.1:1572638-1877777 GCF_977971745.1 Zootermopsis nevadensis
GGAAAACCACCAACAATTTCAGCCATCGAATCCGGTATTATTTAGTGTCATTCTACTCTCGGAAAGCTCGTATAAATAATATTTAAGAATTCAGTCCGTACCGCGAAGAAAACACCACACTTCACCATTACAAAGATCGACTGGTTAACGCTGTTTAAGGAAATAATCGCTGTTTATAATGAGACACGCGCTGCGTACATAATATTTAAACATCTAGTCCGTACCGCGAAGAAAACACAACACTTCACCATTACGAAGATCAAATGGTTAACTCTGTTTAAGGAGATAATCGCTGTTTATTCCGAGAATAATACGAAACTCGCAGATACACTCTGTGGGCAGAATGCAGAGTTACTGATTTGTTAAACAGGTGGTATACATAGTTACCACTGGGTTTTAGAGATAAATATGCCCCATATTGACACATTTCATATACATTTTACAGAATGAAAAAAATACCCGCGTTTTATGTTATGTTATTCTCTGAAAGATGAACCACTTTCGAAAAATATTATTTGGTATACATACTAATATTCATGAAATGTATGTGTTACTGCAAACACGTGAACGAAAATGTACTTCGATGATAGATTGTACATGTACCAAATTTAATCGAAATCGACCTAGCAGTTTTATAGCCTATACGAAGTTAACAGACATTGGGTGGGTGGGGGGGGACAGACTTCATAATTAGGCTTTTTGCATTTTTATGAATAATCAGAACACCAGTTTCAAACGTCAGCAGATATTCGACATTTGGTGATTTCTTTTGTTACAGGAAGCAGCTGATGTGAAAATTAAAATGGTGGCGTAGACAGGCCTCCTGGATGGCTGTTCGCTGTTCGATTCTGTCTAATCAGGACTCTCAAAATTTCTCCCAACAAATGACTGAAAATTACAACAGATTTTGAGGCAACTCTACCGAATCATTTGACCTCCATCCCGTGACGTAAAACACGGGAACGTGCTGATGTTCTCCGCTAGTATACCAGAGACTGTAACGCCATCTCTCGACGGCCGATGTCTCCTGACAGATGGAATGTCGCCTAGTTGCTCATCGCATTTGGCCCGCATTCTCGATACCTGAGTAACTGGATCTTGTAAGTACGAAGATACAGATTCTTTATAATGTTATGGACCATTGAAGAACATACTTGGAGTGTACAGCTCGTTGAGGGCCTTCTTATTATGAATACCTCACGAACAGTCATGCTGATTAGTGTCTGGGTTGAACGCCCTGTATAAAATTAGTGTGTATTCCAGAGAGAGTATGTTTCATGCACCAGTCAGCGTGTTACGAGCCACGTAGCAGAATAAGTAATTGTGTTCTGCATGTTATCAGAAGTCTATTGTGTGTTGGAATTTAATTGGCAATACTTTTAAATGCATTTAGTGGAAATAATTGTCAGACAAAGTATTAAAATGCGTGTAACAAAAGGACGGGATCAGAATGAACAACCGCGGAGAATCTGAATTTACTACTGCTATATACGCCAACGAAAATATGTATATACTTGTTCAATTTTATCAGTCTAAACACAATAAAATATTATTATTAAATATTAAAACATTAAAATATTATTACAATTAACATTTAAATATTTAAAATATATTAAAATGATGCTCTCTATATGAAATGTTCGATTTACATTAGAGCATCATCTTTTACACTACATGTTTCGGTTCTAAATGAACCATCTTCAGGTGTATAATCCAAATATAAATTCATAGGATATTACGTTTGAATTTATATTTGGATTATACACCTGAAGATGGTTCATTTAGAACCGAAACATGTAGTGTAAAAGATGATGCTCTAATGTAAATCGAACATTTCGTATAGAGAGCATCATTTTAATATATTTTAAATATTTAAATGTTAATTGTAATAATATTTTAATGTTTTAATATTTAATAATAATATTTTATTGTGTTTAGACTGATAAAATTGAACAAGTATATATTTCAACACAATATGACGCAACATTATCATCTCTAAAATATGTATGTAAACTTAATTTAGGCTCTTAAATGAAATGGTTCTCAAACTGAACCAAACTAAAACCTGATGTTAGCGGACGGACTGACGTGTTCGAAAAAGCACATTCGGATTTTTTTTAAACATAATTAGGAAGAATCTTGTGACAGATTTTCTGAAATACCCGACTGCGGTTAGAATGTGTTGCCTACGCAAGTAACAGACCGTTTTCACATCCTTTCACTCCCCTCCCCCATGCCCTGCCTTGCCTGGGGTTCGAAGCCGTGGAACATGCCTGGAATGCGGGCCACGTGGTTCAGTCACCCCACTATACTGACCGCTCAGACGACGACGAACTACGTCCATTCTTGGAAGTGATCGATGTACGCACGCATTGGCATCGAGAGAAAATTCGAGTCGAACACGGAAATTCGTAGCAAACATCACGCAAACATTAACATGCCTGCACTTGGATGATTTCAGGACAAAAATTCGTTTTAATTTGTTAGGCGCCTGACTCTTGTGTCGAACCCAAAAGACAAGCCCGTCTTCGTGGCTTAACAAACTCACTCGTTCCCTGACGAGTGAAATATCAGGGCCGACAACTGAAAAATCAAAACCCAAAACAAAACAAAACAAAAATCTATGTAAGACTTGAGGTTCTCACAGCGGCGAGTATGAAGATATCCGTCTTCTGGGTTGTTGCGCCGTGTAGTCTGGTCGATGTTTACCAACGTTTCGGAGGTCATACTGCCTCCGTCATCAGGGCGATTCATCGCCCTGAAGACGGAGGCAGTATGACCTCTGAAACGTTGGAAAACATCTACAATACTACACAGCGCAACAACCCAGAAGACAGAAATCTTCATACTCTGATGACGGAGGCAGTATGACCTCTGAAACGTTGGTTAACATCGACCAGACTACACAGCGCAACAACCCAGAAGACAGAAATATTCATACTCGTCGCCCTGATGATGGAGGCAGTATGACCTCCGAAACGTTGGTTAACATCGACCAGACTACACAGCGCAACAACCCAGAAGACAGAAATCTTCATACTCTGATGACGGAGGCAGTATGACCTCTGAAACGTTGGCTAACATCGACCAGACTACACAGCGCAACAACCCAGAAGACAGAAATCTTCATACTCATCGCCCTGATGACGGAGGCAGTATGACCTCTGAAACGTTGGTTAACATCGACCAGACTACACAGCGCAACAACCCAGAAGACAGAAATCTTCATACTCATCGCCCTGATGACGGAGGCAGTATGACCTCTGAAACGTTGGTTAACATCGACCAGACTACACAGCGCAACAACCCAGAAGACAGAAATCTTCATACTCATCGCCCTGATGACGGAGGCAGTATGACCTCCGAAACGTTGGTTAACATCGACCAGACTACACAGCGCAACAACCCAGAAGACAGAAATATTCATACTCGTCGCCCTGATGATGGAGGCAGTATGACCTCCGAAACGTTGGTTAACATCGACCAGACTACACAGCGCAACAACCCAGAAGACAGAAATCTTCATACTCTGATGACGGAGGCAGTATGACCTCTGAAACGTTGGCTAACATCGACCAGACTACACAGCGCAACAACCCAGAAGACAGAAATCTTCATATTCATCGCCCTGATGACGGAGGCAGTATGACCTCCGAAACGTTGGTTAACATCGACCAGACTACACAGCGCAACAACCCAGAAGACAGAAATATTCATACTCGTCGCCCTGATGATGGAGGCAGTATGACCTCTGAAACGTTGGCTAACATCGACCAGACTACACAGCGCAACAACCCAGAAGACAGAAATCTTAAAAAAAAATCTATATTTTTCTTAATATTATCATATCATTTTTGGTTTGTTCGCAAATGTCGAACAAAATTTGTTCCTTAGCTACGGTGTGAGTGACTTTGTTAACGCAACGCTCAAGTATATGGACACGCGTCAGACGTGGCCATAGTAGTGACTCAACTCTCAACTATGCAGGTCTGTTGTAATCACTTGTTTGCCGATGACAGATGTTCATATTATGCCCTGTCTCTTGCGTCATGTGACGGTACATAAGAATGCCGGTAAACAGCAGTCATAACGGCATAGGCCCGTCTGTTCCTGCTGGGGAAATGTCTGAGACGCGAACAGCACCAGCGTTTGTACACCCTTGCATGTAATTGTACCCTGATTTACGTTGGGTAAGAAGTCCAAGGAAGACCGCATGACGGCAATACCAGTGCTGGCACGCTAACAAGTATTAAGGCCCGTTGATGTTCAACGGGAACGATTATGTCGTGTCCTTATCCTCGTATTACAAATGGTTGCCAACATGGCGCTCCGCTCTGCCATTTCGCGATGTCTGTCTGTGCCTGACGTCGTCTTATCGGTCTTCGGCGTCACGACGTCCCTGTTCTTGAGCAACAGCTTTTCTTCATTAGCGCCAAAATCACCCGCGTGACGCAAACAGTTGTGCAGAATTTCAATACGTGAACCTACTAGCAAGTTGACTGACTTTGATTTAAAGAGGCTGGATTCGTAGTTCACGAAATGCATCATGGAACCAAAAAAAAAATCAATTTACGTGTGCCAGAAACCGCCCCCTGTCCTGAGCTGTGTGCATTTCACTCCTATAAACTATAATGTCCCTCCATCTACGTCTAGGTCTTCCAATTGTTCCTTTCCCTTTCGCCTGACTTATCCGACTTGACTCATTATGTATTTTTTCTCCATCCTTCTGTTAATTCATCTCTTTTAGGTCCAAATATTCTCATCACCGCCCTCTTCTCGGACGTCCTCCATATGTAAAGTCCCCCAGGTCACAGACACAGAAATAATCTTCCATAAACCAAAGTTTAAACCCAGCTAAGTTCTGTTCATCTCCTATTCGCAGAACCCATCTCCATGACGTAATCCCTGCCATCTCCTTCTAGGTCTTCCAAGTGGTCGTTTTCTTCGCACCAAATTTCTGCATGCATTCTTGGCCTCCCTCAGCCTCTTAGATTTTATTACCTCAGAAATAGTCCTGTGATAAATTCATTTTCTGCGCTGGTAAAAGTTACAGACTCTTTTAATTAAGGAGATGGCGGATGATGTACCAGTGTTATGAATACTAATTTAGGTAGCTTCCAGCTCCGAGTTGTGTTCAGACTGACAAACTGACAGCCTTCAGCCGTGGGCCTCCTCGGGGCTGAAAATGGGAATATAACGTTTCGGAGGAACTTATTACAACCATCTTCAGGGAAGTAGTTGTGACTCTACGATCGTCCGTGCCACACAACGAGAATTTTTTTTGGTAGCAGGTTGTAACGTGTTTCTTTTAAAGTGTCTCACGCTAAATTTAAATCTGACCAAGACACCATTAAGCTTCGCTGAAAATCTTCAGCAGTCGCGTTAGAGTAATTAGGCTGTACCAACAAACACAATGTTGATAATGAAAAGAATGTTTGAGACGGAAAACAAACATTCTTTCCCACGATGAATACAGCAACTCATCGTCTCTTGCCAGGACAATTAGGACACTTGCAGATTCAAGATGTGACTTCTTCAGAGTCTGTTCTACGCTTCTTAAAATGTCAGTGAAGGAAGAAACTGAATTTGTTCCCATTAAAAGTCACTCATGGGGTGGGTCAGGATGGAAAGCTGATAGTATGTGAGTGTCCGCGGACTGTCGAGTCTCGCGAGAAAAATTCTCTGGTGTGGAACCAAATTCCTTAAAACAGTGATTAATTTTTGTGGCACTTGTTTTAACAATTAGTAACTTTCCTTGTGTGTTTCATATGACTCTCAGAATAAACAGCGATTATTTCCTTAAACAGCGTTAACCAGTCGATCTTTGTAATGGTGAAGTGTGGTGTTTACTTCGCGGTACGGACTAGATGTTTTAATATTATGTACGTAGCGCGTGTCTCATTATAAACAGCGATTATTTCCTTAAACAGCGTTAACCAGTCGATCTTTGTAACGGTGAAGAGTTGTGCTTTCTTCGCGGTACGGACTGAATGTGTAAATATTATGTACGCAGTGCGTGTCTCGTTATAAACAGCGATTATTTTCTTAAACAGCGTTAACCGTTCGATCTTTTGCAATGGTGAAGTGTGGTGTTTTCTTCGCGGTACGGACTGAATGTGTAAATATTATGTACGCAGTGCGTGTCTCGTTATAAACAGCGATTATTTCCTTAAACAGCGTTAACCAATCGATTTTTGTAATGGTGAAGAGTTGTGTTTTCTTCGCGGTACGGACTGAATGTGTAAATATTATGTACGTAGTGCGTGTCTCGTTATAAACAGCGATTATTTCCTTAAACAGCGTTAACCAATCGATTTTTGTAATGGTGAAGAGTTGTGTTTTCTTCGCGGTACGGACTGAATGTGTAAATATTATGTACGTAGTGCGTGTTTCATTATAAACAGCGATTATTTCCTTAAACAGCGTTAACCAGTTGATCTTTGTAATGGTGAAGTGTTGTGTTTTCTTCGCGGTACGGACTCTCTGTTTAAATATTACGTACGCAATGCGTGTCTCATTATAAATAGCGATTATTTCCTTAAACAGCGTTAACCAATCGATTTTTGTAATGGTGAAGAGTTGTGTTTTCTTCGCGGTACGGACTGAATGTGTAAATATTATGTACGTAGTGCGTGTTTCATTATAAACAGCGATTATTTCCTTAAACAGCGTTAACCAGTTGATCTTTGTAATGGTGAAGTGCTGTGTTTTCTTCGCGGTACGGACTGAATTCTTAAATATTATGCACGCAATGCGTGTTTCATTATAAACAGCGATTATTTCCTTAAACAGCGTTAACCACTTGATCTTTGTAATGGTGGAGAGTTGTGTTTTCTTCGCGGTACGGACTGGATTCTTAAATATTATTTAGAGTTTCGGCTTCACACTGACACATAGGACCGACCGTTCTTTATAAACGAGGATAATAATAATGATGATGACGATGTGAATGACTAAAAAATATGGCAGCAGTTCCAGGAAAGCGTTGAATAGATTCTCTAAAAGACAAGCCACGCTAGGATCATCGCACATGATAGGGAAATTGCCTCAGTCATGAAATGTAAGCCGGAGTGGCGGGGCTTACCATGGACTCAGGAAAGTGTGAAGGAAAGAGGACAATAATAAAACTGTATCACTGTCATTGTCAGTCGTGTTTCCCGATGCTTCGTCATCCGGAAGTCCCTGAGTTGCTTGCACCGTCAACGGGATCGCAGTTTTTATTGCTTACTAAAGTTATTTGTGCGTTTTTCCTTGTTGTGTACAGTGTGAGATGTAATATATAGGCTGGTGCAAACATCACGACACGTTGTCATCATTTTGAATACTTGAAGTTGTGCTTGTAAGAATGTTCATGGAAAATGGCGAGGAAATGAACATTTTTCTATGTGTTTGTATAATTAGTGTTTCTTTTAGTTGTGCGCAAACCCTTAAAAAGTAGGAAATCTCATTGCCCTGATGACGGAGGCAGTATGACCTCTGAAACGTTGGTTAACATCGACCAGACTACACAGCGCAACAACCCAGAAGACAGAAATCTTCATACTCTGATGACGGAGGCAGTATGACCTCTGAAACGTTGGTTAATATCGACCAGACTACACAGCGCAACAACCCAGAAGACAGAAATCTTCATACTCTGATGACGGAGGCAGTATGACCTCTGAAACGTCGGTAAACATCGACCAGACTACACAGCGCAACTACCCAGAAGACAGAAATCTTCATACTCTGATGACGGTGGCAGTATGACCTCTGAAACGTTGGTAAACATCGACCAGACTACACAGCGCAACAACCCAGAAGTCAGAAATCTTCATACTCATCGCCCTGATGAAGGAGGCAGTATGACCTCCGACACGTTGGTAAACATCGACCAGACTACACAGCGCAACAACCCAGAAGACAGAAATCTTCATACTCTGATGACGGAGGCAGTATGACCTCTGAAACGTTGGTAAACATCGACCAGACTACACAGCGCAACAACCCAGAAGTCAGAAATCTTCAAATCTCAGGAAGCTTATCCGAAATTCTGTCCTGGATATGAACTAAAAGAGTGAATGTACACTTGTATGATACATTTTTATTAATAATTATTAACATGGTTATGTTGTAAAGCTTCTATGTTTTGATAAACTCTCAGGCAACAAAGATTATGTTGTTGACATTCGTACATATTAATATACCAGTAAATGTATTGTGTGTGTGTCTGGGGGGGGGGGTTGTTAAATACATGAATAAAATATCTATACACGATGTCATGAAGGCGTATGGAGAGTGCGGAAATTCTTGTGGTTCATTTAGGCCTAAATACGCCGTCAGTAACACGGATTACAAACCATCAGATAATGGAATATTTAAAGGCGATGAATTTGAATGGATACGAAAGGAAGAGGTCTTGAACTAATTTAAGTTTCTGTCCGGACAATTCCCCGGAGAGACCGAGGAAAACCATAACATACCAAAGGATAGATGGTCTCAGGTATGAGATTTTAACCCGGGTCTCCCGATGGCTTAGCAGCAATAATAACATACCGACTGTGACATTGATTGGCTGTGGACGTGGTCTCATCCTCAACGCACATTTCTTGTCCGTCATTCCCAGGGTAGGAGGGTGGAAGACTGTGGGATGCGAAACCTGATCTGGACAAAGTGGCTACTAAGAGAAAAATCTTCTGGGATGCTGTATCGTGCAGAGATACTGAGGAGTTTATTGCCTCTAGAATCAGGGTAATGATGGACGGAGCAAGCGTCTTTGAAACGTCGGTCAGTATCTGTCAAGACTACACGGTGTTACATCCTAGGAGGCAGCCATCTTGTTATTCGTCGTCGTCAGGACAGCGAATATCCCCCCTCCAAGCAACTTTGACCAACTAATCTTTGTGGTAGAGACACGTGTTTTCTTGGAGGTAGGAATTGGATATTTACATATTATTTAGAGCAGTGGTATTCAACCTTTTTTGTTCGCGTACCCCCAGATATAATTTCTCTTCCAACTTTGTACCCCCAAAGTTGTTGGTGTATAATTCAAGTTATACGTAGTATATAATCTACATCTAAAATAAATTAAATAAATTACATTACTGATTATTCAGTGTTTATCATAAAATAATTTCTTTTTAAATTTCACGTACCCCCTAAGATGTCTACGCGTACCCCCAGATATAATTTATCTTCATCTTTGTACCCCCAAAGTTGTTTGTGTATAATTCAAGTTATACATAGTATATAATCTACTTCTAAAATAAATTAAATAAATTAAATTACTGATTATTCAGTGTTTATTATAAAATAATATATATATTTTAAAATTCACGTACCCCTTAAGATGTCTTCGCGTACCCCCGGGGGTACGCGTACCCCAGGTTGAATACCACTGATTTAGGGCACCTCTTTATCAATGAGAACCTGAGGATATTGTTTTAACGGGTTTCATATGATTCTAAGAATAAATACAGATAATTTCCTTTAACAGTGTTAGCTACTTGATGGTTTTAATGGTGACCCGTTATGTTTTCTTCGCGGTACGGACTGAAACTGCAGGATTTGAGTAACATGTACGTACATACATGCATACATACGTCTATGACACACATCGTCTTGGACTGGGACCCGAACTAAAGGGCAGTTTCCATAAAACTGGGAGGGAGCAGACGCTTGGCGCCCCTTCAATAGGTTATGGCGTCGCTTGTCACGTGATTGGCGCGTCCAGACGCCTACATATCCAATAAAAGTCGACTACTACGTAGTCTGGCTGTTCCTTTTGCAGAAACCCCCCCCCCTCCTGCTCTTTCTTTATAAAGCTAAGCGCAACAGAAATTTCCTGGAAATCGCCGACTCCCAAACAGAGAAGGAGGGGCATAGGCGTGGGGGTGTATAGTGGAATTGAAGGTTAATGATGGATACTAAAATTCGATAATTAGGTCTTTGTAGGATTTTAGGTTTTCTTGACGGTGAGTCTGAAGATTGCTGTATTCTGGGTTGTTGCGCCGTGTAGTATGGTAGAAGTTTACCGACGTTTCAGAGGTACTTGCTGCCTCCGTCAGACTACACGGCGCAACAACCCAGAAGGACAGCCATCTTCAATTAGGACTTCGTACACCAGGGTAAAATAGCAGTTCCCCGCGACGTCCAGCCCCGAACAGTGCAGTCACCCAGTTCTTATGTACATGAGCAGAAACCTTTCTGGAAGTCCCCCACATGACCCCCAGCCTTCGCTCGTGAGATGATACCGGAAGGAAACACTGTATCCACTTCGAAGAAACACGTTTCGTAGCTCTCACAGAACACGGTAACTGTACAACTCAATATTTACCGCGTACATAATATTTAAACAGAGAGTCCGTACCGCGAAGAAAACACAACTCTTCACCATTACAAAAAATCGATTGGTTAACGCTGTTTAAGGAAATAATCGCTGTTTATAATGAGACACGCGCTACGTACATAATATTTAAACATTTAGTCCGTACCGCGAAGAAAACGCAACTCTTTACCATTACGAAGATCAACTGGTTAACGCTGTTTAAGGAAATAATCGCTGTTTACACTGAGAATCATATGAAACACGTAAACATGAAACGAAGAATTTTTTATTGTTGAAACAGGTGGTACATATAGTTACCACTGAGCTTTAACATTATCAGGTTTTTCTAGCGAGCGTGTTTGAAATTTGAAACAAGTACCTTCCGATTACGACACAACTATTTTGCTCTGTTGGTTTAGACGACAGTAATTTGAAACCGTGTTCGGCCTCGAAGTTAGAAATTCTGTTCTCATCCGATGGTATCTCTGTGATGAAAACACTTTAAAAATATAAAGGACAATAATATCAGTTTAAAACGAAATTTATGTTGAACGGATATCCGCCTTTGCTGGGATATTTCTGATCTTCAAAATGTACAATTTAAACCAGTAATAAGCAGACAGATTGCGGTATGTTTAGGCCTTAATGAGTTGTCCTGATGATGGAAGCAGTTAGCATCTCTGAAACGTCCGTCAGTTTCTGTCAGACTACGCGACTCTACATCGCATCGTACTCATCGTCGTGAGAACTTGAAATCTCATAGATTTATATATATATTGTAATAAGATTTCGAATTATATTTTCATTTATACGATTTAGTGCGTTAAAAACAGTGAACAGTGAATCAGATTGAAACTGAATGTTTATTAATTTCTGTGATTTCGTTGTAGTATGGAGATCGCGGATGCTGAGTTGTCAGTTTCATCTCCGTACGTCAGACGCACAGTTGTATGATCTTGATTAATGCAGAGTCATTTGTGTTAAACTAAATTTATCCCGGATGGAAAATTTACTGTTCCTTGGATTTCAATTATACGCAGGTTTTAATGTATGTAGGAAATTTACTTTATAGCTCCGTCGTCGCAGATGAGTAATCAGCTGTTCGCGGAACAGATTAACGTGAACGGCATTGGGGTTCAAAATAACCAATAAAATGTTCGGGGAAAAAATGTTTGCAAAAAAGTCTCTTATTCGATTTGAATGACTTCAAGGCGTGTGTAAACTCTGGTTTTATTCGAAGAATTAAGCCAGACAGCCGTTTTGTGTACGTCATTTCAACTGCCGGAGGAAACAAGAATGCTCTGTAAAGCAAAGCCACAAGGTTGGTGTCCTTCGGACTTTGCCCTCTGCAGGAATCTAGTCTTCATATGGCATTTGTGCGTGCAATCGACTTTTCTTAGCCATCGAACTGAGGCCGCCGGTAGGTGGTAGCGGTGATTTACGTAACTGTCCACCGTCAGCAAAGTGAGAAATGGGGGTTGCGGATGATATGGCAACGTCGTGCCCTCTTGGTGTTCAACCCCCGACGAGCTTTACGAAGAAAGGGGGCTGTTTCTGTGTGATAAGGGGAGAGGAGGTGGTGAACTATCAGTATTACGTTCCACCCCTCTTAGTCTGATACCCCCTCCTTCCGTCTCCGCCGAGACTACAAATGTGATCTCCCACCCCTTTTGGAAAATGCATATATAAAGTGTTGAGTTTAGATATTTTTAGTTCTGTTGCGTTGGTGATATTGTGTTGAACGGCCGTGTGTTCCAAAGGGGATGGACAAGAAGAAGAAGAAGAAGAATAAGAAGAGATCGGCCTCCACTGCAGTCTCCCCCCGCCCCGTGCCTCAGCCGCCGTCACAAGTTGCCATGACAACCGGACGGGTGTGGTGCTACCACAGAGTTGTTCTCGAGACTAGGTTCATTCATTTTGACGTCCTCTGCCGTGGACCGCCTGCCAGCCCCAGGGATGCTGTTGTTTTCCAGATGTTTGGCTGGGTCGTCTTCAAGGATGTGGAACAGACGTGGCGAAAAGGAACCCGCTGGCAAGTGAGTACCAGACGTTCTGTGTCACACGTAGATCGTGATCTGATCGTGTCTAGATCACGCCGTCATCCTCACGTCGTTCGTAGTCTGAAACGTTAAACAATGCAGCGGATATTTGACAGAAATACTCAAGTTCCTTTCTAAAAAAAAATATTTCTTCCATTAAAATAACGATTTTAATGGAACGTGTCATTACAGCGTGGGCGTTAGTACGATTATAGGTTACTTAAGTCTAAAGGCAGTGAAATTCTAAACTATTTCCAGTAGTGCCGTAACCAGAATTTAAAATTGGTTGTCAGAATCTACGTTCTACATCAGGTATTCGTTCCAAAGCAAAATGTTATCGTAAATATACGTTTCGTGTTGTCTTAACTTGGTGGGGGGTAGTGGGCCGAACTCTAACCCAAAATACCCCATCTTTCTTAGAATCTAACCTGAATAAGGCTTAAACTTCGGAAAATTCTTTATTTTGATAATTGATCCCATGTAATTGTATCATATTAGATATTCTTATTTTGACTGGAATCAGAAAGTTCAGTTTTGGTTATACCTTTTATTTGAAGGATGAAATAATTTTATATAATTACACTAAGCAGCAATATTCCCGGTGAATATTCAAAAAAGAACATAACTATATTTCCCTTCTGCTGTTTATCAACCCTTCAAAGTCCAGTGGTAACTATATGTACCGACTGTTCTAACAGTCATTAACTGTGCATTGTCTATTTGTGGGTTTCGTAAGATTCTCAGAATAAACTGCGATTATTTCCTTAATCCAACGTTAACCAGTTGATTTTTGTAATGGTGAAGAGTTGTGTTTTCTTCGCGGTACGGACTTTCTGTTTAAATATTATGTACGTAGCGCGTTTCTCGTTATAAACAGCGATTATTTCCTTAAACAGCGTTAACCAATTGATCTTTTGTAACGGTGAAGAGTTGTGTTTTCTTCGCGGTACGGGCCGAATTCTTAAAATAATATTTAGATGAACTTTGGGATTCAAAAAGTTGTTTGTTACCACACGTTAATAGTATTTTGGAATTTAATCTTATAATAATTTTAATCAATCGTCAATATTCTATTAAACACAGCGGCTGAAACAATAGTCAGGGCCCAGTAATATAACTTTTTAGCGTGAATAGTCAGCTCTTATAATTTTCTCAGCGACAAGTTATTCAATCCGTGTGTTTGAATTTGGGTTCAACAATTTCTGTGCTTAGGTAGGATTTGAGGTTTCCTCTGCGGAGAGCATGAAGATGGCTGTCTTCAGGGTTGGTAGCGCCGTGTAGTCTGGTAGAGGTTTACCAACGTTTCAGAGGTCCTTGCTGCCTCCATCATCAGGAAGACTTATGGCCTTGAGAACTGCAAATCGGAGATAATCCCGGTCACTTCTGATGTTGAATGTTTAAAAGCCACGTAGATCCTAAAATCTCATTCTCACGTAACCGAACTTCCGCAGAAGGAATTCTGCAGTGGAGAAGGTCGATTCTCCTCTTGAAAGTCAAACGTTCGACGGCCCGGTGAGGCTCACAAGGGGTTGGATTTGTTGGGGGGGTCAGGTAACAGGCAGTACACGTGCGTCGTTCTGTAAGTGCGAGTATCTCCTGCTTCGTATCTGATAGCGTCACGGTTCGAATCCCGAGTGTACGACCGTCGTCTTCCCGCGGGTATCCTTAGACCTCCCAGCCTTACCCACCAGGTCATGGTACGTCTGACCTTGAATATCGATCTTCTTTTGTCGCAACATAATTTGTAATTTGGGAGATACAGAAGGATAATATTAAAATGGATCTTCAGGGCCAGTGGTGAGCCCTTATGATCACTGGTTTCTTGACAAGCCGAGCGACTGGAATGTAATGTTGTTTCAATCTTTAGTAAGGACATCGATAAGTCGGATGTGTTACGGATCGGAATCTGTTGTTTCTTGCTAAGAATCTACTTCGTTTTGGTTGATATTCGCTCGTTACTCGGTGACACAGACTCGTTTCAGAAAGGTTTTACTGTCTTAGAATTGGGTCCGACCGACAAACGAACCAAAAAGCCGGCTGAGGGCGGAGTCCTTCGCTAGGGTAAGACGTCGTCCCTTGCTATGGGTTACACCGTTCCTTCGTTCGAAACGCACCACTGCAAATGGTAAACAGAGCCTTTGAACTAAAACTGGTGTTTGCTTACGCTAACGGGGGTTTTGTCCTTGGCGAAAAACTTTGGCTGTTTAAGCTAGGGGGCTGTTGTTACTGGTGGGAGAATATTCCATCAGGAAAACTTCTCCTTTGTGAGAAGGATTTTGGGTAGGGTCTTCTGTGTTGCGACGTCTTGAAGTCTTACACCCTGAAGATGGAGCCGATGGGTTTATCCGTAAAATTAGTAACCAACTCGAATACAACATGACGTCACAACCCTAAGACCACAGTCATTGCACCCCCACTGACTTTCCTTTGTCATATTCACACGCATAACGCATTTCTTTTGCCTCTGACGATAATTATCGAGAATTAATGAACAAAACTTGGTACAGGAACTCGGTCAGGACTTCTGCAGGGGTGAACAAAATACAACCCCAAAAATACTTTTGTCCATATAACCATATTGAAATATGGTTGGGGGGGTCTTCTGGGTTGTAGCGTCGTGTAGTCTGGTAGAAGTTTATAAACGTTTCGGAGGTCCTTGCTGCCTCCATCATCAGGGCAACAACCCAGAAGACAGAAATTTTGGTTTTCACCGGCTCCTAGCCGCCTCCAACGTCAGCTGCACGTAGCCGACACGTATCCGGCTTGAACTAGTGACTGTGACGAATGCGTCTGGCATTCAGGTCAGCAATTCCATTCTCGACGAATTTCAAACGCCGCCAACTTGTTTTCAACAAAAGTGGCTGTGTTGCAACTTTGGGTCACTCACCTGAGATCCGCGGAGTAGAACGTGAGAAGAGAGTTCGGCACGAAGTATGAAATACTTCCACCATGAGGAAATTCTGTGTGTCGCAAATCACAGAATTCATTACGTCCTGCACAAACGAGTCGATATCGATTATAACGTCATCTCGATTTGAAGGTAGATACCAGCGTTTCGAAAGAACATACTGCCTCCATCTTCATGGCTGAAGGTGGATACAGTATAAAGGTCACACGACGCTATAACCCATAGGGCCAAATATAGATAAGTTAATATGAGATAGTATCGATGGTTTACTTCGAGGATATCATGGTAATAACCGCTGAATTGTCCTTTCAGTACCATATTGACTCCTTAAAGCCCAGTGGTAAGTATATCTACCACCTGCTTCAGCAGCCATTAACTCTTAATTTTGTATTTGTGTGTTTCATATGATTCTCACTGCAAACAGCGATTATTTCCTTAAACGACGTTAACCAGTTGATCTTTGTAATGGTGAAGTGTAGTGTTTTCTTCGCGGTACGGACTAAATGTTTAAATATTACGTACGTAGCGCGTGTCTCATTATAAACAGCGATTATTTCCTTAAACAGCGTTAACCAGTTGATCTTTGTAATGGTGAAGTGATGTGTTTTCTTCGCGGTACGGACTGAATTCTTAATGCTATTTAGACGAGCTTCGGCTTCGAAGGGGTGAAGTTTTTGCATGCGTGAATTTGCGACTTAATTGGAAGTTCCCAAAAACTCAAGTCTTCATTACGTTCGAGCCAGTAAGTGCTGTCTGTGATCGTGAAGCAAGGACATTTCTGCAGAGGCTGAAAGTAATGTTGTTTCCATTCACAGCAACCAGCACGGCGAAGGTAATGGGAAAACCCACGTCCTGGTCTGTCTTGCTGGCTGCCTGCTTGAACAAGTTCCAGTCTACCTTCTCTTAAGCTCGCTGAAACATGGAACCGTTTTACACTTTACACTTAGCTGTCTCCTGTAAAGTGACAAACTCATTACCATATTTACAGTAGAACGCCACTGGCCTCTGTCTTGAGTCATATCTGCACCCTAATACATTTAAGATCCAATTAGTGCCACGTAAATCACAGTTTTGACGTGTTTCGCTACAATTATATTTCCACAATAGTCCTCTACTTTTTAATATTATCCTCACTTTCTACTGATGTTCAAAATGGCCGCTCTCATCCTACAGAATGCTCTGTATAGAGGCCTTCCTTGTTCGCGTGTTCATCAGTCGAACAGTAAAAGTATTTTTAGAGTAGAAGGTGGCCCTACACTTAATTAAACAATACATTTTGAAGAACTTGGTTTCGTCGCAAGCCGTGGTACATTTTTAATGAGATCGGCATCTTTTGTTGTTCCCTACAAGATGAAGATAATTAGTTTTATAAATGTCAGTGACGGTTTCTGTGGGAGGGGGTCCCTTAATTACGTTTTAAATAATTGTGTAATTTGGAAGCCGCTTCGTTTATGGTCATAAATCACGGACCACATGACTTTATGTAACTGGCTCTATCTGAAGCTAACAGTTGCTCAGCTAGTCACAATTCCCCATAGAAATCAAGTGTTAAACGAAAAATTATTCCAAATTGTTTAACCGTCTAGAGCTCAGTGGTAACTATACGTACAGCTCCACGAATTAAGCTGGATGGAGTTGTCGCTTGTCCACCGAGGGTGGAACCTAGGTACCACTGGATGGGAGGCTGGATGAGCGTCAGGACTGATGTGGACGTTGTGACGGGAATAGAACCCCGGTCGCCCAGAATTTAGCCTCGCTAATGTGTAGACTCGTATTTTAGTGATTTTTAAGACAGATAAATCTGTTTGGAGACCCTCCTCACTCAGAGCGAGGAAGATCGGAAATGCCAACACTCGAGAGACAAGTGGGATGGGGCGAACTTCGTAGCATTGAAGCTGTTTCATAAAAGTACGATTTGAGGTTTTCACGTCATTCACTCCGAAGATGGTTGTCTTCTGAGTTGTAGCGCCTTGTAGTCTAGTAGAAGTTTACCATCGCCCTGATGATGGAAACAGCAGGGACCTCTTAAACGCCGGTAAAATTCTACAAGACTAGACGACGCTACAACCCAGAAGACAGCCATCTCCTGTTTCTTGTACCGGTGAGTCTTGAATGCGATACCAACACAGACAATTTATATTTCTGCACGAACGTGACTCGTCCAGCGTTAACAGGGACGTGTTTAAGCACCTGGTAAGTGTTTCGGAATTGGTTGGGTTCCATTGGCGGGCTGTGGACGTCGAAGAGTTGACGAAAATTTGGGCTGGCCGAAATCCGTGGTGTTTGGTTAAAAGACAAGCACCTACCTCCCGCCATCCGACTCCTGGGTCTTTGTCTTCCTCTAGAATTGGCGAACAAAGGAGCGGATGGAATGGTCATGATGATGGAAGTGGGAACTGATCGGGTGGGCAGTCCGTGGCGTGGACAGACGGGCAGGCAGGCACGAACGGCAATGAAGAGTTGAGCTGAACATTTTTACTCAGCGATATTTTACTGCCAAGTCCCGGCGGCCTTAAGAAATCGTGTTTTGTGACAACGGATAACTTTTTGATCAAACAGGATGACACAGCAAGCGCCTTCATGAAAAATTTTCATTTTACATGCAACATCCCTGAAGACATTCAACATTAAGATTGATAACACCAAAACCTACTTAAGATTAATGATATCTCTCTGAATAATTTGTTATCGGATGAATGGCCTGAGTTCGAGTCTCGGCAGGGACATGCCCTGGAGCCTTTGTAACCTCCTTGTCCAATCGGTACCAGAGACTCTTACCCGGGGTTAAAGCGGTCGAAACGTGATGCTGACCACTCATCTGTGTCCAGTGCCGAATACGCGGAGATTTACCTCCGCGAACTTAATTTAAAAAAGGGGATGGTTTTACCCTGTTGTGTTGATGATGGTACCGGCTCAGGATCGCCTTAGAAACTGATCTTGACGGTCAATTTACTGTCATGTGCATAATTAGTTAATCAATCAGCCAAAAATACTCCCAGTACCCCCAGATATTTCACATGTAGAGTTAAGAGAATTTGAGGAATGGCTGGTGGTCTGGGCCGCCCGGTCAGTGCGTCTTGGGGTTGTCCTCTCTCTCTCTCTCACTCCCCCCACCCCTCTGGTTCGTGTCTAGACGTGTTTGAATGGCGAGAGTTGGTTTCCGGTGGCTGGCTGGACTGTCCAGCCCACACACACAGAACCTGGAACTTGCATACGCGGTCGGTAACGTATTCAACAAGTCAAGAATACATTTCGGTAATCAAATGAATGATGATGGTGTTCGAAGGTCATGTACACACGACAGTGACGAGAAATTCGTACGAAAAACTGCCCCGAAATCGTGTTGAGATAAATTCTGAGGCGTAGGTGGGGGGGATAATATTAAAATTAATTTGAAATAAGTAGTTGGTGGGGGGCGGGGACTGGATTTATCCGTCTGAGTACGTGGTAAAGTTTCGGGCTCTTGTGGAAGCGGTAATTAATGTATCAGTTACATCGCGTTTTTATCTGAAAAGTTGTTTAATTTGGAGTTACAACCTACGCTTGTAGAAATAGATTCATAGATAAATGAGTCGTGATAATTTTGTGAAGTTTCTTCTGGAATGTTGCACCATGTCGTCTGGTAGAAATTGACATCAGGGCGATGATTACCATAGTAAACCGAGCTACGTCTTTAATTCCTTTAAATACGATCAGTCGGAAATGCACAGTTAAACAAGCAGATTTGATGAAGCACGTATTTGAGCTTTATCATTTGAATTGTTTGTGGTTCTGGTCCAGAAATAAGTCATGTGTAATAATAGCTGGCCAGGTCAAAACAGCCTTGCGCGAGGCCATTAGTGGAACCTGAACGAGGAGATGTTGAACCCACGTAGGTCTGACGTTCTGACGTCTGTTCTACGCGCCGCTCGACGTAGGAGTCCATCCGACAACCGCGGCTTCCCACACGGTATCCCGAGATCTTTCTTAGTCGCACGAATTTCAGATTTCACGCTAAGTCATTCACACTTCAGAAAGGAAGACAGACTTTGACCGTGAGTCCGTAGACCCAGCATTTGAATAATTTGATTGATTCTAAGGAAACTTCGTATGAACGTCATTGTCTTTACGCCATTGTCATGTAATTATTCTTGCTAAGGGACCGATTCGAATTGAACGTCTCTAGACATACATTTTCAAGTTCAGAAACTTCAGACTGAGTAGAACCACCTTCCGAAACGTCGTCCTCGTCGGAAAGCGATCACATTATACTTGCTTATTAAAATGTTAGTAAAGCTGTCCCACTATACGCCATGTGGACGTTTGGGGAAGCGGCGGTATAGCTCCTAGTAATTCTTAACCTCGGCACTAGATGGGGTGAGTGGTCAGCTTTACGCCCCGGCCGGCTTTACCCCCGGGAAAGGACCCCCGGTACCCATTGAATAGGAGGCTGGGTGGGCCCGAGAGCCGGTCTCGACGTAGAGGCTATAGGAAAAATCCTGTCCCCTTCGGGGATCGAACCCCAGTTGTCCAGTCATTATACTGACTGAGCTACCCCGGGTCTTGCATAATTATTCCTTATTTGCAAGTAATTGCAGTGTATTGTTGCTGGTACAGGCCTCGACGTTTTCAATTCCCCTGGGTCTCCGGCCTTGCACTCGATTTTCAGTCGGAAAATGTTAACGAAGTTGAAATATGCAGGTCGGTGAACAGTACCTCGAAGTTGATAAAACCGTTTTGTATAATTATTAACTTTTTGGTAAATTACCCGTCAAAATATATCGGGAAAATCTTTTGTGGAAAACAACACATTCAGGAGATTTATCCCATAAGGCCCAAAATCCCCTTAACAGCAAATGATCACTCGAACCAAGACGTGCGTGTGGATGGACATTTTCCGTCCTGGACGTCAGGAGATCTCCAGAAATTAATGGTATTTCTGCGAGTTTCCAATCCGACAGGTGTGTCCGTATTTGCGTCTGTCCTCCGGGTGTTTGCGCGCGCATATAGTAGCACGAGATACTTTGCGTATGACGTCACGAGTCTTTCGTCATAGTTCCCTTGATAGAACCAAAGTTTTTGTGCGTGACGAGAGATTATTTGTCTGGCTGTATCATTTGGCATAGCTGCTACATTTTTTTTTAAAGACAGCGAAGTATATTAACTGGTCAACTAACCCATTGGTTAATTCGGTTTTGTCCGTCTAATCACAATTCATATATAAATTCACAATTAAGATAATTAAAATATCATTTTATGTTCCTCATCGAACAATTAAGTTTTAAGTTTATAATTTTAACTTTTACACCTGAAGATGATTTATATAGAAACCGAAACATGTTGTAAAAAGATGTTCCAATTGTAAATCGATTGTTCGATGAGGAACATAAAATGATATTTTAATTATCTTAATTGTAAATTTTAAATATTAATTGTGATTAGACGGACAAAAACCAAATAATTAATTAAATTTTACAATATGACGCAACTATATCATCTTATAACCCATTGGTTCTGATACTTTTCCAAAATGACGGCTAAAAAAGAATATGTTTTAGTGTTTCACCAAAATATTCGAAACTTAGTTGGTAAAGGAGATTCTACATCTGTTTCATTCTGGAAAGTTTCCTGTGTGTATGCGTTTTTAATATTATTCTTCACACTTCCTTATAGAATGTCGCGAAATACCGTCTGTCATTTGTTTCGCTATCAGAATGTCCCGTGTTCAGTCCTGGGTCCAGTCATATAATCATATAAATAAACAAATTCATATTCCCCTCTACGCTCGCAATTGAAGCGATCCGTGTAGTACGCGTAGTTTAGTAAAGTTTATAGAAACGTGAAGAGGTGGAAAATGGATTGGCGAATGTGGAAGATGGACGTCTTCTGGGATTTTTATTTTCGTCACAGCTTCCTGACCCAAAGTCCAATCCATTGGTTACCGGAATTCCTTCCTCGTGGGTACTTGAAGATCAACTTCCCTTCTGCACAGATTAAGATCGCGTGGAGCCATTCGTCTTTATGGCTTGATTCGTAGTTAAGTACCAGGAAAATGTTGTTTCATGAACACTTTCGTATGAGCGTAAACATGTGTCGGTTACGTAAAATATGAATGAGGTGTCTTGCAGACTGTTTGTACGTAACACGTTTCCGCTCTTGTGGGTCTAGACAAAATTACAATAACCTTCGGCGAACGCAAATCCTGGAATAACTAGCCGTGCCACGACATGAGGCTACATCCTATCCATGGTTACTTGCTACTGTGTTCAAGGTTGCGCAGTTTCATTGTCAAAACCAAATTCATTCGCACCTGCACATGGCGGAGAGAAAGTTCCCATACAGACGAGAGCACACACACAAAAAAAAAAGAGTCAGAAACGAACGAGTACAAAGTAAGATGACTCATTATTTTTAATTATAGTAGGCGGTTTGAGAAGAATCGATGTTTTCATGCTCGCTAGTAATTTTACCCCCCAGGATATGCCGTACGTTTTGGCTGTAATTAGAAGCTGTAATAAAGTCTCGTTGAGCAGGTGAACTTCGAATACACGGCTCGGCTATGCACAGGAAACACGAAATAATTGGGATTTTATGGAAACGCGAGATATGAATGACTTATCAGGAAAAATGCAGTTGGTGAATATAGAGGGTGTGTAAGAAGCAGTTCTGATCCAGTCTGAGGCATTGTGGTACAGGCAAGAACTGAGGAGAACCACGTAACGCCAGCCTCTGGCAGGAATTCGAACCAAGGATGCCCTGAATGGGAAGCATGACTATAACGTTCGATGCCATCATTAAAGAATTTCATTTGATCGATCGATAGATCGAGCCGGATCGGAGGTAAAGTTCGTATCGAAGATTCAGAACCGAGGGCAGAGCCCACCGCCATGGACACGGCGGCGTTCAGACATTTCGCCGGCCACTTTCCGGTGACGTAGTCACAGTCGTTGTTTCGTCTGTTCGAGGTCGCTCAGCAGAAAGGAAAGGGAAATCCCGCGCCGTGAAGCGAGCGTCTCGAATTCGGAATGTTGTGTATTTGTCATTCTTCCCGAGGACCGCCTGCTGAGAGGGGAACCACAGCGCGCGCCTTGTGGACAGCCACATGTCTGGCAGGCCCACCGAATGGCCGAGTCTGATTGCATGAAATGATGACTGACCGACTGTCTGACCTGATGACTGACTGAATGACTCTATGTCTGACCGACTGAATGACTCTATGACTGGCCGACTGTCTGACTGCATGACCTGATGACTGACTGAATGATTTGATGACTGACCGACTGTATGACTGCATGACCTGATGATTGACCGACTGAATGACTCTATGACTGACCGACTGTCTGACTGCATGACCTGATGACTGACCGACTGACTGAATGACTCTATGACTGACCGACTGAATGACTCTATGACTGGCCGACTGTCTGACTGCATGACCTGATGACTGACTGAATGATTTGATGACTGACCGACTGTATGACTGCATGACCTGATGATTGACCGACTGAATGACTCTATGACTGGCCGACTGTCTGACTGCATGACCTGATGACTGACAGACTGACTGAATGACTCTATGACTGACCGACTGAATGACTCTATGACTGGCCGACTGAATGACTGCATGACCTGATGACTGACCGACTGACTGACTGCATGACCCGATGACTGACTGAATGATTTGATGACTGACCGACTGAATGACTCTATGACTGGCCGACTGTCTGACTGCATGACCTGATGTCTGACTGCATGACCCGATGACTGACTGCATGACCTGATGACTGACTGAATGACTATGACTGACTGTCTGACTACATTTTCGTTCTAAACTCGTTCAGCTACATTGCCGTGAAACTGTATTAATTAATATTGCACTCACTGCATCCAACTTTCTGTCTTCAGTGCCATCGTGGCGACTGTGCGAACTTGTCTACGTAATATATTTCTTTAATATCTGTTTTAATATTATTCCGAAATCTACGCTTTTCAGTTTGAAGTCGGAACTGTACAATGCAACGAGGAATGTTCGGCTAAAAGTGTTTTTGTGTGATGCAGTCTTCATTTCTGCCGTATCGGCGTTTGTCTGATACCGTTAATTAGTCGTCTAGCCTCGGAGAATGTCTGCAGCTTTACACAGACTCCCCTGTAGTTTCGTGCATGCGTACCGGCCACGCGTTGACCACATGTGTTCAAGGTCACGACGGCTGTGCCCCTCTCCTGGGTCGGCGACCGGTGTCAGTCTGTCTGTCTGTCTGCGCCGCGCTGCAGATTAGGTTCCGTCTGCGGGACAGCTGCCATGACGACACTCGCCGTCTCGTTTGCTTTCCGAAACACAGAATAATAAATGACCCCAAGGACGAAGTTTGTGTCGGATCACTTCGCTGTGCCAGCCCTCACTCTAACGGCGCCTCAGTGTTGATTGGACGGTGTTAGGGTAAAGGGGTGCAGTCTGAAACTACGACCCAAGTGTCACGTTGTCTGTAATGTAAAAAAAAAATATCGCTGCTGACTCATATTCGTATTTGAATTGTAATTTATCTAGTCGAGAGTTTGCGGAACCCTGAGATATGATCGCAGTCCACCACACTCTTAGAACCTATTTATTTGATATATCTTTTTAATATTATACTCATTCTACATATAAGTCTCACAGCTGGTCTCGTCAGGAATCCTAGCGAATTTCTTGTGTAAATAAGGCCCCGATGGTGGTAATATAAGTGTAGAAACGTGTAGCCTAGGTAAACAAGCATTTATGAATTTTATGTCAGACTGTAACACGTGGTGGAACGTAAGAATTTAGGCCAGACTAAACATTCCGTTCGTTTTGCTGCTGACAGCAAAGTTCTGATGACGACGCAAATGTGCATTTTCAGATTGTGTAACTATTTAAAGTCCAGTGGTAACTTTCTTAAACAACATTAATCTATTGAAGATTTCTGTCTTCTGGGTTGTTGGGCCGTGTAGTATAGTAGAAGTTTACCAACGTTCTTGAGGTCCTTTGTGCCTCCATCATCGCCCTGATAACGGAGGCAGTATGACCTCCGAAACGTTGGTTAACATCGACCAGACTACACAGCGCAACAACCCAGAAGACAGAAATCTTCATACTCTGATGATGGAGGCAGTATGACCTCTGAAACGTTGGTAAACATCGACCAGACTACACAGCGCAACAACCCAGAAGACAGAAATCTTCATACTCTGATGATGGAGGCAGTATGACCTCTGAAACGTTGGTTAACATCGACCAGACTACACAGCGCAACAACCCAGAAGACGGAAATCTTCATTCTCATCGCCCTGATGATGGAGGCAGTATGACCTCTGAAACGTTGGTTAACATCGACCAGACTACACAGCGCAACAAACCAGAAGACAGAAATCTTCATATTCATCGCCCTGATGATGGAGGCAGTATGACCTCCGAAACGTTGGTTAACATCGACCAGACTACACAGCGCAACAACCCAGAAGACAGAAATCTTCATATTCATCGCCCTGATGATGGAGGCAGTATGACCTCCGAAACGTTGGTTAACATCGACCAGACTACACAGCGCAACAACCCAGAAGACAGAAATCTTCATACTCATCGCCCTGATGATGGAGGCAGTATGACCTCTGAAACGTTGGTTAACATCGACCAGACTACACAGCGCAACAACCCAGAAGACAGAAATCTTCATACTCATCGCCCTGATGATGGAGGCAGTATGACCTCCGAAACGTTGGTTAACATCGACCAGACTACACAGCGCAACAACCCAGAAGACAGAAATCTTCATACTCATCGCCCTGATGATGGAGGCAGTATGACCTCTGAAACGTTGGTTAACATCGACCAGACTACACAGCGCAACAACCCAGAAGACAGAAATCTTCATACTCATCGCCCTGATGATGGAGGCAGTATGACCTCCGAAACGTTGGTTAACATCGACCAGACTACACAGCGCAACAACCCAGAAGACAGAAATCTTCATACTCATCGCCCTGATGATGGAGGCAGTATGACCTCTGAAACGTTGGTTAACATCGACCAGACTACACAGCGCAACAACCCAGAAGACAGAAATCTTCATACTCATCGCCCTGATGATGGAGGCAGTATGACCTCCGAAACGTTGGTTAACATCGACCAGACTACACAGCGCAACAACCCAGAAGACAGAAATCTTCATACTCATCGCCCTGATGATGGAGGCAGTATGACCTCTGAAACGTTGGTTAACATCGACCAGACTACACAGCGCAACAACCCAGAAGACAGAAATCTTCATACTCATCGCCCTGATGATGGAGGCAGTATGACCTCTGAAACGTTGGTTAACATCGACCAGACTACACAGCGCAACAACCCAGAAGACAGAAATCTTCATACTCATCGCCCTGATGATGGAGGCAGTATGACCTCCGAAACGTTGGTTAACATCGACCAGACTACACAGCGCAACAACCCAGAAGACAGAAATCTTCATACTCATCGCCCTGATGATGGAGGCAGTATGACCTCTGAAACGTTGGTTAACATCGACCAGACTACACAGCGCAACAACCCAGAAGACAGAAATCTTCATACTCATCGCCCTGATGATGGAGGCAGTATGACCTCTGAAACGTTGGTTAACATCGACCAGACTACACAGCGCAACAACCCAGAAGACAGAAATCTTCATACTCATCGCCCTGATGATGGAGGCAGTATGACCTCCGAAACGTTGGTTAACATCGACCAGACTACACAGCGCAACAACCCAGAAGACAGAAATCTTCATACTCATCGCCCTGATGATGGAGGCAGTATGACCTCTGAAACGTTGGTTAACATCGACCAGACTACACAGCGCAACAACCCAGAAGACAGAAATCTTCATACTCATCGCCCTGATGATGGAGGCAGTATGACCTCCGAAACGTTGGTTAACATCGACCAGACTACACAGCGCAACAACCCAGAAGACAGAAATCTTCATACTCATCGCCCTGATGATGGAGGCAGTATGACCTCTGAAACGTTGGTTAACATCGACCAGACTACACAGCGCAACAACCCAGAAGACAGAAATCTTCATACTCATCGCCCTGATGATGGAGGCAGTATGACCTCCGAAACGTTGGTTAACATCGACCAGACTACACAGCGCAACAACCCAGAAGACAGAAATCTTCATACTCATCGCCCTGATGATGGAGGCAGTATGACCTCTGAAACGTTGGTTAACATCGACCAGACTACACAGCGCAACAACCCAGAAGACAGAAATCTTCATACTCATCGCCCTGATGATGGAGGCAGTATGACCTCCGAAACGTTGGTAAACATCGACCAGACTACACGGCGCAAGAACCCAGAAGACAGAAATCTTAAGACTCACCGCCCTGATGACGGAGGCAGTATGACCTCTGAAACGTTGGTTAACATCGACCAGACTACACAGCGCAACAACCCAGAAGACAGAAATCTTCATACTCGCCGCCCTGATGATGGAGGCAGTATGACCTCCGAAACGTTGGTTAACATCGACCAGACTACACGGCGCAAGAACCCAGAAGACAGAAATCTTAAGACTCACCGCCCTGATGACGGAGGCAGTATGACCTCTGAAACGTTGGTTAACATCGACCAGACTACACAGCGCAACAACCCAGAAGACAGAAATCTTCATACTCGCCGCTGTGAAAACGTGAAATCTTACATAGATCGATTGATCGTTGTGGTTTCTCTGAGGTACGGACTGATTTTTTAAATATTATTTAGATGAGCTCTGGCTTTAAAGTGATGTGTTCGTGGCTTTCATTGGAATAATTCGCTGGGGAGTGCAATAACGTCGATCAATTTACAACACCATAACAGTTGTAACGATTAGGACTACTTATAAAGTACGAAAGAGATAATGAAGCTTTTGAAACTCCCTATACATTGTGACTACTCTTGAACGTGTGGTTTTTGTTTGGACGCTGAGGAGACTGGAAAGAACTGCATTTGTCTCTGACAGTTGGTAAAGTGTTCTCACACGCACATATTGAATATTTTCTCTTCTCAGCTGCAGTAAGATCCCATGAATTCGCGTTCAAGTCTTTAGTCCATCGGTAATGAAAATATGCGTCCTCCTGTATCACAGGATTTGAAACAGATCACAGGTTTTTTTTTGTATTTGCAGCGAATTATTATTCAGAGACCTGGAAAAGGCAAGGTGAATTTATTGACAATCTGAGCAACTGTAAGCTTGTCAAGAACTCTTCCGTGCAATTATTATAATTATTATTGTCAATGTTGATACTTGACAGACGTTGATGGCCGAGTGCTTAAGTAAAGTCTTCGTTAATTATGGCATCGGAGCAACCACTGATTTCGCAAGCGATGCGACAAGGAAGGAAAACTTTGGTCATCTTCCTGTTCAACAGGAGATGATGACGTCTGCATTGGCGGTGGCGCGTCGAGTCAGCACTTCCTCACGCCAAATATTGTGGGTTTCGGAGTTGACAAACGAGGAAAGTCTTTTAGCACAAAACGAATGCTGGTTAATCTGTCCGTCCGAAAATTTCGTCTCCGAAACTACTCAGCGGATTGGGGTGGCGTCTCTGGTCTTATACTGACACTAGGAGCAATTGCCCGATTTTGATATTGGAAAACTGGAGACTGGAAAATGTTATTCATTATTTAGTGTTCTGTCTGACGACAGGTCCATATGAACAGGATCCTTCCAACCTTTTCTCGGACTGGGACCTGTTCATATACGTTCTTGGCAGATGATCCAGAAGTGGTTTGCCATTGCCTTCTTCTGTGTGTGAATGGAGTAATTGTTGGGATGCCACGGAGGAAAACTCCGTGTTGCCTAGACCACGGCCTTGCCCAACACAAGTTATAAATTCGGGCACCGCCGGGAATCGAACCCGAGACCCCAGGATTACAAGGCCAGCCTTCTAATTTTCAGCCTTCGAACGAGAAATAATAAGCGTGCGTAGATTGCGGGTGATTGAAGAGGATATTCGGGCCTATGAGAGAAGACGATGGGGCGTGGAGAAAACTGCATAATGACGAGCTTAAAAATCTGTACTCCTCCCCCAATATTGTCAGGGCGATTAAGTCGAGAAGAATGAGATGGGCTGGGCATGTAGCGCGCATGGATGGGACAAGAGGTGTGTACCGGGTATTGGTTGGGAAGCCTGAGGGGAAGAGACCACTGGGGAGACCTAGATGTAGATGGGAGGATAATCTCAGGCGAGATCTATGGGAGATAGGAGTTGAAGGAGACTGGATTTTGTTGGCCCAGGACAGGTTCCGGTGGAGGGCTTTGATTAATTCGGTGATGAACCTTC
Source organism: Zootermopsis nevadensis (assembly GCF_977971745.1). Classification (NCBI taxonomy): domain Eukaryota; kingdom Metazoa; phylum Arthropoda; class Insecta; order Blattodea; family Termopsidae; genus Zootermopsis; species Zootermopsis nevadensis. Next base: position 1,601,194 of record NW_028259163.1, read on the forward strand.
GGGTTCGGTAAGCCATCTGGTTGGTTGGGTCCACTATTTGGGAAGCCTGAAGGGAAGAGACCTCTGGGGAGACCTAGACGTAGATGGGAGGATAATCTCAGGCGAGATCTATGGGAGATAGGAGTTGAAGGAGACTGGATTTTGTTGGCCCAGGACAGGTTCCGGTGGAGGGCTTTGATTAATTCGGTGATGAACCTTCGGGTTCGGTAAGCCATCTGGTTGGTTAGTACAAATTAACATCGGAAAAGTAGAGTAAACCTGGAAGATCTAGGCGTTGATGGTTGGACATTATTAAAATGACTGTCAGCTGCTAATGAAGATAGTTCTGTGTGAAGTTATTGGTTATTTTACAAGTAACTGGTCTCTGTATGGTCTTTTCTTCAAAGAAATAAATATTGATACGTAGGACGTAGCGTGAACATAAGAATTTTTGTTTCAAGCTGTTTCCTCTGTAGTAATCACACGTTTTCGTGTTTTAACATCAACCACGGCTTTATTAATCTCACGTGTTGATACGGATTTGTGATATTACAGAATAGCCGAACCGTAGTTAGCGTTCGCTGGTCGCGATATCATTCATGGCATTTGTACAATGAACGGAGATGACGTCATGTAACTCGTAAGCCAGTTTCATAGAATCGTTGACAAGCTCCTAACAAACAAGAGACTGCTGTGAAGAGCCCAAGTACTTGTAAACACAGTACTCATGACGTAGCTATGCGAGTACCAAATCCTTGTTCGTAGCTTTCCAGAACTGTTGTGTGCAATCTATGATAAAATATTTCTCAGTAACTTTACGTATTTTACATTTCAGACTAACTGATTTAATGATACTGGTTTAGCAATGACTTCATTTCGAGGTGGCGTGTCCCAAAGTAGCTCAGTTTGCATGTTTGTAAGATCCAGTAAATATGGGGACGGCCCGTTGCAAATAACGGGATATACGAGGTGCGATCGGAAAGTTTCAAGACTGCGCCTATAAAAACCCGTACACTTATCTCAGGTATTAAATTCATCCATCACCCTCGAAGTAGTTCCCCTGGGAGTGAACACAACGATTCCAGCGCCGCTGCCAAGCCTGGAAGCATCCCTGGAAATCTTTCTTTGTCAGCCTGTCAAGCACCATCTGCGATTCTGCCTGAATCTCTTCTATCGTCTCAAATCTCCTTCCCTTTAGCTGAATTTTCATCTTTGGGAAGAGGAAGAAGTCACACGGAGCTTAGAAAGGAAGTTGGGGTCGGTTCTTGCAAGATCTTTGAGCTCCTGACAAACGAGAAGTCGATTCTGCTTCTGGTCCTCAGACAGGATGCGTCGCATGTGGACTTCTTCCTTTAGAATCAGCTGACAGGTCCCATAGCCTATCCCAACAATGTCGCACAAGTCGTTGATGGTACGACGTCGATCTTCGTAACATTTTCGGGCGTTGTGCTCGAAGATGGTCGTCCAGAACGCTCGTCATCATCGACAGAGGTTCGGCCATTTTTAAAATGTGAATGCCACACAAAAGTTTGCGGACTCCCCAAATGCTTGCTTTAGCATTTCATAGGTTTCCGTAGCCGTTTTGGCGAGTCTTTGGCAAGAGATTCAGGCAGAATCGCAGATGGTGCTTGACAGGCTGACAAAGAAAGATTTCCAGGGATGCTTCCAGGCTTGGCAGCGGCGCTGGGATCGTTGTGTTCACTCCCATGGGAACTACTTCGAGGGTGATGGATGAATTTAATACCTGAGATAAGTGTACGGGTTTTTATACGCGCAGTCTGGAAACCTTCCGATCGCACCTCGTATGTGTTTTATAGCATGATCATTAATGGCTAGAAAATATTAACTCACGAGGCCCTAAATCCCTTAATAGCAAATGCTCACCAAGCTACCAGAAGGTACGAAGGAACATTCTTCGAAAGATAAGATTCTGTCATTTTGTATTTCGGAAAAGTTGTCGTAGTTCTGTGAAGAATTCATCAGCTCTTATCCTGTTGCTAGGCGACAATTTGTTTTTTATAAAACGCTGACGTTACCGGATGCTTTCATGGAATAGTCGAGAGATCATAATGACGTGCGACTCGTGTGTGACGTGGACATTTTTGTGCAGAGCGAGAATCCGTCGCGACTCTGAGCTAGCTGGCGTGCTAATGGAATGCGCTGAAGGTCTGTCGTAATCTCTTGCTTGTCAGATTCAGTGCTGGTGTCTTGATAGGCAGAGTTTAGACAAGTCTTCAAAAAATGTGGTGGAAATTTTAACACCAAAATGCAGCCAATCGGATTGGCAGGTTGATGGAAATCATGTTTTAGTGTTGCGTGTGTGTGTTTTGTGGATCGACCATTCTGTGTCTCGTTAATACGATTATAATATCAATTGAATAAAAATTTTCTTGGATATTATCCATCGTCTAGTAAATATAAAACGTAAAACGACGTTTCGGAGATAGGACTCTATCTCCGGAGATAGGGATTAGCTCTATCTAGTGGGCCCAACTGTGTAGGAACTTGAAGACGGAGATAGAGTCCCATCTCCGAAACGACGTTTTTTACGTTTTATATTTACTAGACGATGGATAATATCCAAGAAAATTTTTATTCAATTGACTCTTCACCATCGTCAAGAAGTTTTAGATTTGATTATAATATCGTTTTTATATTTACATTCGCTTAATGTTGTTTAATAATCGAACGTTGGTGTGGACTGTAGATTAGTTTCACACACGGAAGAAACAAAGATTTTCGTCTTAAATTATTTTGTATTTGTTATTCGCTTATTAATGCTACATTTCGAGTGTTTTTAGATTTCGGTGTTGGGGCTTAACCGTCGTTAAAAGTGACTGGTGATTTTATAGACCATGTTATTTGTGTTGTGAAAGTTCATTGCGTAAGGCAAGAATTTAGAAATATATTACCTATGGATAATTACCATAGTGAAACTATGAACTTCATATTATAGAACTTTCTGCAAGAAACCTGTGATAAATTCTCAGGTTTGTTTCCTGATATTAATATTTAATTAATAATATTAAATTATTTTCTTAAATTTGTTTTAAGGTACGTTCTTGTGAATACGAATTAGGCCCCCATTGTAATTTGAATCGTAGTTCAAAATTGGGCTTAAAATAAAATTTTCCACTAATTGTGTTCACGTACAATATTGTGTGGTAAAAATACCCCCCCCCCCCTCGTGAAATGCAGCCTCTAAATTTCTTGTGGTCCCAGGATTATTTTTTACATAATTCGTGATAGATAGACAAGTGGAAGTTCATAAGACGCCACCCATTACTTTCGCAACTCGTGAGGGATATTTATATATGGTTACAAAGAATATTTCAGAAGCTTCTAGAATGTTTCTCTCAGGTGCAATATCAAAGATGTTACGAAGGAAAAACCAACCCGAGCGTACTATTTTTAACCAGGGTGATGTGAATTCTTTAACACACTGTATTTCAGAAACCACTTCAAATAAATAAAAGAACGGTCGATAACGGGACTAATATGTGTACCAAATTTCATCACAATCCTGCACATTAAGGTACAATATGGGTGTTGGGTTTTCGTGGAATGACTTGTGTTATTAGTGTTTATTTTGGTGTAGTCTATAAATACCTCAGTAGAATGCGTAGCATTTGGCTGCATGACGATAATTTCTGAAAGGAACGCAGGTTCCTTTAGCACTACACATTCTAACCCTAGGGCCCACCCTAATCCCTTATCTAAGTGTAGTAGATATTTTTTAGGGAGTAAGACAGCCAGAGGTTTTTCCTGTATAGTAGTTTTCGTGCTAAACACTTATCCCTCGTCAGATGTAATTTTAATGTGGCGTACTGTATTCTCTTTAAAAAGAAGATTTTTCGATTGAAATAAGTTCCCGTTTAAGAGAAACTTAAGTAAGATATTTCTTGCCCAAAGTCCCTGCTCTGTATTCGGGATGTCATGTTTTCAAATCTCGGCCACATCCCTTCCAATTCTCGATTCATCAATCATCCTGTCACTGGACGCTGATAATCGGAACAAATGAGGCAACCATAAATGAATCAGATTTCGTAATACTTCTTAAACCACTGTTACATAATTATCGTATGTTTTTATGCATTCGACTTTTCTTGTCGTGTCTGCAACAGATTTGAGTTTGTGCAGCAGTTGTTTAACATTTCAAAACCCAGTGGTAATTATATGTACCACCTACTTAAATAATCAGCAACTGTTCATTTTTTGTATGTGAATTTCGTATGATTCTCAGAATAAACACCAAATATTTCCTTAAACAGCGTTAACCAGTCGATCTTTGTAATGGTGAAGAGTTGTGTTTTCTTCGCGGTACGGACTGAATTCTTAAAATATTATGTACGCAATGCGTGTCTCATTATAAACAGCGATTATTTCCTTAAACAGCGTTAACCATTTGATATTTGTAATGGTGAAGTGTGGTGTTTTCTTCGCGGTACGGACTCTCTGTTTAAATATTAGGTACTCAGTGTGTCTCATTATAAACAGCGATTATTTCCTTAAACAGCGTTAACCATTTGATATTTGTAATGGTGAAGTGTGGTGTTTTCTTCGCGGTACGGTCTGGGTTCTTAAAAATATTATTTTCGATCTTTGTAATGGTGAGACGTTGTGTTTTCTTCGCGGTACGGACTGAATTCTTCCAGCTTCTGCTTTAAATGGTTAAACGCGGGTTTCTCTCCTCCCCCTCGGTCTTAGCGACAATTCTATGAAGCCAGTTTTTCCGCCCACCGGCTCCGTGAACCGGAATTCATTTAACAAAGTGTGGACGAATTCGTATCGTTCGGCAAATGACGTCACTCAAACGCCCCCATTGACGTCTGCAGTGTCACGTTTGGTGCCACGAGGAGCGAAGACGATAATCACCACTATCACCGTGACGTCACATTCCAATCAGTGTTGCGCCATATACTGCAACAGGTTCAAGGTCAGTGTACTGCGGGCTGCGTCTCACCGGCGTAAAATCAAGTGACGGCTGTTCGGTGCTGTCATGGCCTTGTTTCCTGTAAAAATGGGCACGAGAGGGAGTTAGGGGAATATGAATCCATGTTTCTTTGTAAAATTCGTGGGCAGTTGTGCCTCGTTTTGAGACCATTAACTCAGAATGCTACAAACTGAAGGAAAGGTTAAAACAAAATTTCGAAAATACCTCACAAATCACATTTTGACTTTTTTTTAGACATTTTAATGCAAATATGATTATACGGTTTAGACATGAACTTTAGGCTGATATGGGTTAGTGAGTTTTTAGACTTTGCCCGTCGCCTTGTTTTACAAAAAAGTGGATGATTCAGATTGCAAGACGCCATCTTCGAAACCCTTCAGATTGGGTTAAGTCTGACGTAGTAGTTTTCTTATAAATACCAGGTCATATTAAGTGCAAAGCAGTTGAAGAGTAATATTGTGAAATTAGTGTTGAGAAAGCAGTCGCTTACTAAAGCTGATTTATTTCTGATGAGTCGGGCCTAAAATGCGATGTGAACGTGTACGTATTGAGTTGTTTCTTTAACGTGAAGATCAGCTGTTTCGTTAAGACAGTTATGAACTTAATTGATATGATTTAATTAATAACGGAGTAATTTGTGACATGGTTTCTGTCAGTTGGTGTAGAATCTCTTACCACTAAACTTCGAGAATGCAACGTATATAATTTAAATTAACCTGAGATGGTAAAGTTGCGTCATATTGTGATATAATAAATATATATTGTTTAAATCTTGTCCGTCTAATCACAATAAATTCTTATTAAATATTAAAATATATTGATATCTGATAAACATCGGATAAAAATTGTACGCTAAAATAATATATAGAAATTGTATTTAAGTTATTATTGATTTGAATCTTTATATAATTATATACACCTGAGGATGGTTCTTTTAGGAACTGAAACATGTCGTGAAACATGAAAAATGATGAAGATTTCTGTCTTCTGGGTTATTGCGCTGTGTAGTCTGGTCGATGTTAACCAACGTTTCAGAGGTCATACTGCCTCCGTCATCAGAGTATGAAGATTTCCGTCTTCTGGGTTATTGCGCTGTGTAGTCTGGTCGATGTTAACCATACTGCCTCCGCCATCAGGGCGATGAATATTCATCGCCCTGATGACGGAGGCAGTATGACCTCTGAAACGTTGGTTAACATCGACCAGACTACACAGCGCAACAACCCAGAAGACAGAAATCTTTATACTCTGATGACGGAGGCAGTATGACCTCTGAAACGTTGGTTAACATCGACCAGACTACACAGCGCAACAACCCAGAAGACAGTCATCTTCATACTCTGATGACGGAGGCAGTATGACCTCTGAAACGTTGGTAAACATCGACCAGACTACACAGCGCAACAACCCAGAAGTCAGAAATCTTCATACTCACCGCTGTGAGAACCTCAAGTCTTACATGAAAAATGATGGTCTAATGTAAATCGAATATTTCGATAAAGAACATCATTTAATATTTTAAATATTTTAAATGTTCATTATTGTAATATTTTAATATTTAATAAGAATTTATTGTGATTAGACGGACAAGATTTAAACAATATATATTTAAATTAACCTGTTGTTTTGTGTAGGTTTGAAATCTGGGTTTTTACTCTTAGAGAAGAACATGGATTCAGTTTTCGAGTGAGAATTGACAGGTCGGTTTGTGTAAATCGTAGTTTAATGTTTGCCTGCGTTTTATTTAAATGTGCACAGACCTCGCCGGTAACTTTAAAATAAAATGTTTGTCACGTGACACGGTTTGATTTTTCGTTATTCTTCTGTGATGACATTTTTTTTTGAAGGGGGGGGGGGAACTGAAGGATTACGAAATGAAATAAATGAGTTTCCATTTAATCTATACGTTTTTCGCTTCAGAATCTGTAGACTTCGCCAAAATATTGTTGCACAATCTGAGAAAAGCATCGTTAAGTCGTGCTGTGATAACCTCGGTGAATGGAAGTGTTCCTGGTAAGAAGTTCATGTGCGATTTTAATCGGGTTTTGAACCCAGAAGTCGATCCGACCGACGTCTTGAGCCTGCCGTCGCCATCTAATGGCTCCGTGTGCCTTCTCCCTCCCCGGTCGGAATTCCCAGCTACAGTCATGGAAAGTTTTCACGTTGCTTCCTTGCATATTGACTAAAGCTCGCGGCTGAAGACATGTCGACACGTATCCGCTGACTGACGTAACTTGATCTCCAGTTTCGTTTCCGGTAATTCGGCAAACCGCCTCAGAATCCATTACTTTGATCTCTCTACGTCTTGTGGATGAAATTGCCATTAGATCGTTAAATTCCAGGAGTCTGGGGGGCTTGTTAAGTGTGCCCCAGTTTCGAATACAGAAACTCAAGTCAGTTGTATGTAATCTTCGCTTAATATTAATATGAACATGTAGCACGCATCGGAGAGGTCAGAAATGCACACAAAATTTTGGCCGCGTAACCTGAATGAAAGAGACAGATTGAAAGACCTAGGTGCAGATGGAATGATATTAATAATGTGGATGTTAAAGTAATGGGGTGGGGTAGTGTGGATTGGATTTATCTGGCTTCTGTGAACCTTTGGGTTTCATTAAGGTGGTATCTTTTTATCAGCTCAGCGACTGATAATTTTCTTAAGTAGGACCCTGCTCCATGGAGTTGTGGAAGTTCGTTCAAATTAAATGTCGTATTTCCAAAAAAAAAGTTCACTTTTGTTAATTAAATGTTTTCGTATATTTAAGCTATTTAATCTGAATGATAAAATTCATTTGGAAATAATTACACTCTGTAAGCAAAATGTATGGTTATGAAATGTTTAAGTAGGTGGTACATATAGTTACCACTGGGCTTTAAAGAGTTTAAGACGTGGCAGTGTTCAGTCTGAGAGGCTTGTGGTCATATCTCGTTTTCTATCGTCTCGCCTACCGTAGCCTAGCAGTTGTAATCGATACTGGACGGTAGGCGTGGTCGAAATATATCGAGATGGTTGTTCAGTGTGGCTAAGAAACACAGAATCTCAAGTTCTTGAAATATTTGGGCACAGACAAGCAAAATTATCACTTGTGTGATTATTTAAGAATTTATAATTGTAAAATAATTTTAAGTTTATGATTGGTCCAGTGGAAGATGCTGGAAAATTATCTGGGAAAGGGCATTACTGTCACAGATGAGATCTGCTGAAACCGGACCGTCGACACATTTAATGTGCCTGAAGAAATACTAGAAATGTGGGAAATACGATGACGGGAGATGTCCACTGCCCAGAAAGGAAAATACACTTGAAGGAAATTAATAGAATGACAGAAAGGACGAAACGTCGTAAAAGTAAAGAAGAAATGGAATAGGTATCAAGATAACAAAATATTTTCCCGTTTGAATGTAACGGGTCTTTGTCACTAATGCTGTTATAATGGATAGGTTTTCTTATTAATATTGCCATTTGGCTTAGGGGCATCGAATAATAAGCAGTATCATCTTTCACAGGACAGTCTCCTCACTGAATAGCAGCGTGGACAGTTTATCGTTGCACCGCCAGTAGACAATGTCTCGGCGATGGCTTCACCGCCGTGCGAGAAGCCCGTCGGGCGTGCGTACGGTGCTCGCACCGCTGATAAACTGGGACAGTCGTCACAGGTTTCGTCATGTACATGGAAATTTCTATTTCTTCTCCGCAAAGACCAGCAGAATTCAAAAGGACTTCAAACAAAACACTTGATTACCTTAGATGTGGTTAGGAGGATAATTTTAAAATGGACGTTAGGAAAATAGGGTGCGTATGAACGGGGTTAAAGTGGCTTAAGGTCTACACTGACGGGATTTTGTGGACTCGGTAATGAACTTTCGGTTTTCTGTAAATTAAAGACTTTGCTCCACCGAGACATTTGTACTCCTAAATTACCTAAGCCGCGTCGTTAAAGTTCAGAAATGGCCGTAACAACGTCTAATGATAGAATAATTATGAATTTCACAAATTGTAGAATTGAGTGGTCGTGGCCTATTTAACCCGCTATCCTAGCATTTTCCTCGAAGAACCCCGAAAATAGGAAATTCTGGGTTGTTGCGGGCCGTGTAGTGTGTTAGAAGTTTACCGACGTTTCGGAGGTCCTTGCTGCCTCCATCGTCAGGACTACACGGAACATCAATCCATAAGACAGTCTCATCGTCTACTTATTCGCCACCGTGAATATCACAGATTACCATTTCAATTTTTTTAATTACGAAATTAATTATTAAATGCCTCCGTTCCATTTCTGATATTTTTGTGTCTGCCTCAAGCTTAGGGCGTACAAAAAAAAGGGAGACAGAACTTTGTAATTTTGTTCCCACAAATTCGTACAAAACTTTTTTATTGAGCGTGTTCAACCGAATTATCTCCCAAAACTGGAGGCTTCATCTCCAGTGCATTCATTGACGATAAAATGTTTTTTAAGGGCCTTCCGGAGATCTGCTGGGATGGGTCTTTTCGTTGGAGAATTACCAGTACTCTATTTAGCGTTTGTTGGGGGGGGCCGCGGGGAAGGGGGAGAGCGCGAGTGAGAGGGCATAATTCCCGTCGCGGAACGTCCTGTCGTTGGGTGAAGGACCCAGACCGTCTGAGTCTGCTGTCTACTGTTTCCCTGCCGAGGGGAGGGACACGTAGAGTGAGGGGAGGGGGTCGAACTGACGAGAGGGAGACGAGTGAGCGGATAGTTTAGTCGTGAGCGGTCGTCTGATGTCGGTTGGTGCTTTGATGGTGCAGTGCGGTATTTGGTAGTGTCTGCCTGCCTGCCAGCCAGATTGCCCTCTCAGTGCACATCTTCGAGCCGGCTGTGGTAGTCGGCGACTTCGTCATCAGACGCGTTAAAGTGGACACCATCATCACCTTCAAGACTTGGGTACGGTACGTAAAATTTTCTTCGAGGTTTAAATTTTTTTTAAAGGAATCTTTCCCGCAAATTTCGTATGGTTTCCCGTACTTTATTTAAAAAAATTAATCTGGTAAAATTTTTTTATCGACAACTGGTGAATGGTTTCTCGTGCTTTCAACGACTGGAAATTGGTTAAGGAATTTTCTCAGTGTAATATCTGTCGTCTTTCCCCGTACTTGGGGACTAATTACGTATGAATTTTCACCATTACTTTTGTATGGTTTCCCGAATTTCGATTCGTGCGTCTGTCTACATCTGAATTCCAGATCTGTTGCGAAGTAAAATATTTTATCCTGCCATAACCTAACATAAAAATATGCTGTATTGCAGTGGCGACGAGGCATCCGAACTCTTGGATGTGGGTTCGAATCCTACTTGGGGTGTATATCCGTGGTTTTTCTGTGTTACACTGCCATGAATGGGCCTTGCGACTTGGCTATCCCTTCGTCCAGGGTGTCCTACAAAATCTAATTTCAGGAGTTGTTTCGGAATTGGAGCAGGCCGTAGGGGTTCCAGGAAGCTGATCTACTGGTGATTTGAATACTCGGGGGAATATTTTCAACGAAAGTATTTTTTTTTATACATTGCATTTCTACTGTTCTAACACCAGTAAACGATTCAATGAACACACGTTCACGAAAATTTCATAAAACATTTCCGGCAAACCTTACGATACTCTGTGATCCTGACAAAACGTAAAATTATATTTGAAGGGCGTTGGTTGGTTTTTTTTTTTTTTTGGGGGGGGGGGGTAAGTGTTTGTGGATTAGTGTTTCGTTGAATACAGATATATTTATCGGTTGCCATCTCTCATTTCCGATTCTATCCGCCTTGGCGGTAGCAGTAGGAGTTGGTCGCAAAATGGCGACTGTGTTTCTGTCTTGCGCGGCTTTGCACAACGTATCCGGGTGCAGCAGTACCGGGGGGGGGGGGGGGCACTGTGATTGGAAGCGTACTTTCTAGCTACAAGGGACGTGTATCTAGGATAGATTCTGTGGTCAGCGGCCGCAGGAAGTTCCATCCTTGACGTCGCCTCTGTGTTTGGTTCTGTATTTTCTTATCCGACACAAGAAAGGAATAAAGTTGGCGTTCCGCGAAATAAAAAGGAAGAACAAGGAAAAACGCTCTTGGAAACTAGTTTTCCTTGAAGGGGAATCCGTGATACTTGTTCTGGTCAACATCATCTGCGGTCACACGTCTGGGAGGTGCATTCTGAGGGTTCGTTCTAATTTGAAACTTGTGAGGAATCTGGTTTTAAGACGTTTTAAAGTGCTGTTTACTGGTAACCACGTACGTCTACATCACTCCAGAAAAAAATAGGTAAGCTGCTTAAAGATAGTCTCATTACATGGCGAAGTCAACTTGGGGGTCACCTGTTGGTTTCGAACACTTAACCACCTGAAGATGACCAGTTAATGTCGAAACGTGTAGTGGTTTCTTAATAGATATTAAAAGTGTGATCAAGGATCGTAGGATATTTCATTTGTCTGAGGAATGCGATGAAGGCCTGGTAGTAATTAGGAAAATGTCTGCGTCTACGTTAAGAACAGGAAAGTGCAGTGTTTTTTGGTTAGAAATATTTATCACATAATCTCCATCAAGCGACTTAATAAAAGTGAGGATCGCGTGTACTCGGTTCTTCAAAAACTTTTTTTAAAAATCCTGGAAGAAATGTCGAGAGGCTTCGAGACATTCCCCCAAGTTCATTACAGCGTTGACAGTTTGGCAACCCCTGTTATTTTTAAAACCGAAAGACAGTACCTGACATTTTCTTGTCTTCTGACAGCTATTTATAAAGTTGTGTTCCTGACTGTGTGATTATTTTTGGAACAGCGCACTGTCATTAGCGAGAACAAGGCTGTGGGAGTTGATACCCCAAGTATTCACGAGTCTGATAAACGTTACCGTTAGGCTCACTCAAGATTTGAATCATGGGACATATTTGAGGCGACTGACTCGTCGTACGGTTTGGTGAGTCACAAAACTGATTTGTCATTTTCCTGTGACTCCGCTCCGCGAATTTGTTCGATTTCTGTGAAACGACTTAGCCTGGAAGTTGCCCCCGGATAATTACGTTGTGTCGTCATCTTCCAGGTATTGTGATCGAATCCCCCTCCCTAGATCGAAAGCTTTTCGTCGTAAATATTATTCAGACTTTGGTGTTAATCAGAAAGGAACACACAAGCCTTTTTTCTTTAGAGTTTCCGTCTGTGTAAAATGTAATAACGGAATAAGTCTGTGAATCGGTTTTTGTATTTCTGAAAGCGAAATTAATTTTACTTTGTCTGTATCATCGGAAGTTGAAAAGGTACTTAATTAAGCACGTCACCGTGAAGACATGGGACCTGTCCACCTTGCTTCTATTTGTTTGAGGTTTTAACGACAGTCAGAGTTGTCGTCTGTGTTATGTCGCCTCGTAGTTGTTAAAAGCCTTCACTTATATATTTCGTTATTGAAGTGCAGCCCTCGTGGTGGTGGTGGTTAATTGCCGCGAAGTTAGAACTTGCGAACTTTCAAACAGGAGAGGAAGTCTGCGCACTGGAAGATCGTGAATCTGTTCTGAAAGGGACGTTCACTGGTTTTCAACCCTCGTCACAAACTTGTAAGAGAATTTTGATGTCTTGAATGCCGAGTCCTTTTACCTGTTTTTCTCAGGGGTTCTTACCTGAACACTGTGCAGTCTGCGTTGCAGGTTCAGACCTGTCTTTGTGTCTTCATTCCTGTAGCCATTCCCCCCCCCCCCCCCCCCCCCGTGTTCCCTTCTGCTGTGAGTTGTAAGTTTACTTTGTTAAGCCTTCTGCCTGGGTTTGCGAATTATTCCTTACCAAGATTTCTTTTATCCCAATCTCTGAAAAAATATGGTGGTCTTTAACAGTGGTATTCAACCTGGGGTACGCGTACCCCCGGGGGTACGCGAAGACATCTTAAAGGGTACGTGAAATTTAAAAAAAAATATTATTTTATAATAAACACTGAATAATCAGTAATGTAATTTATTTAATTTATTTTAGATGTAGATTATATACTATGTATAACTTGAATTATACACCAACAACTTTGGGGGTACAAAGTTGAAGAGAAATTATATCTGGGGGTACGAGAACAAAAAAGGTTGAATATCACTGATTTAGACGAACTTTGTGTCTACAAATGGTGGTAAAACTTCTACCAGACTACAACCCAGAAAACATCCATTTTCATACTCGTTGCCAAAAGAACCCTAAATATCACCATTTTAATATTCACGTGATCACTGGAACCCCCCCTCCGAAAAAGGGAATTTTTAAATCGTCATTCTGTACGCATGGATGCCAATCCAGTTACGTTCAGACGTGGCGGCTGTTTATTCGCGCGGGGTTGGTACAACTTCTGGTTTCCGGATTTTCGTAGTTTAAGCAAATAATCAGAACTTAATTAAATATCACTTGCTGTGATTCGTCAGTGGAATTTTCCCCGTACTACGAAACACAGGAACGCAAAGAGAACTTTTCTGGAGTGAAATCAGAGGCACGAGCAATTCAATCTCTTTGAGTGCAATTCCACTCCATTCAGCCACTCGTGACGATTGGTTTAACAACGCTTGAACAACTGCTTACGTTTTATTCCTTCGAATGATACGTGGCTCTTGAAACGACGTGGTTTCGGTGGATAACATTATTACTGTGACTGTACCGGCCGGAAGATCTGGGTTCGATTCCAAATTAGCTCTTCGAAATCCCTCTACGCCTTCACATGGTAATTAGTCGCAGTTGTTAGAGTTCATTATCTTTTTATCTTTGATAATGAACATGTAAAGTTTACGAGAAATTGACGATTGACAGTCTGTGGGCTGAGTAGCCACGTGTACACAATTTGTCTCACGAAACCAGATATTTTGTAGCAAATCAATAACTCAGATTCATTTATATTACTTTCGCAGGCGAATTTAATAGCACGCTTGGGTTTTACGTAGGGTACTTGACAAAATTTGGTTAAATACGGTCGAACCTTTTCCTTCAATTCATTTTGGTTTAATTAATTTTAATTTTTAATTTGTTTCTGAATGTCCTGGGAAGAAAAAACTTTTGTGGAACTCTTTCTTAAAACACGTGTGGCGAGCAGACGCACACACAAAACCAGTGATATTGCGTCAAGGCGACCTACGAACGGCCTTCTGTTCGTGGCAGGGACACTTTTTGTCTCGTTATGGCGATTTCTTTTTGTTGATAGTCTACGAAATTGTGAACCTTACCTTGAATTTACAGGCTGTGTGAGACTGGGAACTATCTCACAGCGTCTAGACGAACGCGTAAGTTCAATTTTTGATTTTGGAGGAGAAATAATTGATATTTTTGTGAGGCTTAAAATTAAAGAATTTGTCTTAATGTTTTATGTAAGTGTACCTGTAACAAATGGGGTACGCACTGATAAATTACACCTTGCTAGTTGCTCTTCTGTTGAAAACTGCGTTCACAAATTCCCGCTTTTCCGAGAACTGTACGGGCTGAATTCTTAAATGTTATTTTATAAGCTTCAAAGGGTAAACCAGTTGATCTTTGTAATGGTGAAGTGTGGTGTTTTCTTCGCGGTACGGGCTGAATTCTTAAAATATTATTTTCGATCTTTGTAACGGTGAAGTGTGGTGTTTTCTTCGCGGTACGGGCTGAATCCTTAAATATTATTTTCGATCTTTGTAACGGTGAAGTGTGGTGTTTTCTTCGCGGTACGGGCTGAATCCTTAAATATTATTTTCGATCTTTGTAACGGTGAAGTGTGGTGTTCTCTTCGCGGTACGGTCTGGATTCTTAAGTATTATTTAAGCGATTTTCGTGCTTCAAGTGGTAAAGAGAAGCTCAGGTGGGAAAGGTGATATTTTCGCTAGGCTTTGTGCTGTTGATTTAGCAAGTGAATCTGTGAGCTCTGACTCAGTGATGCGTTTGTTTCCAGTCGTCGCAGTGCATTTTATTGTTCGTAGAAACTTTTGATGGTGTGTCGACCCCATCGAATCAATGTCTTGGCCCTCAAAGTGTGTCAACTTTTGGTCAAGGTAATTAATTTACGCTGTGTTCGAAAGTAACTCGTCGTCCCCCAAGAACTTGGCGATCGTTTGCTTTCGGAATTAGGACATTCGCGACTTCGACACAGCCTGTACTTTGCCACGTGTGAGTGACGTCTGGTTCCAAGGATTTCGTCCACAACACAATGGACGCGACCTTCGATTATGACGCTTTCTGTAATAGTCCTTAGTCATGGTTTTAAACACGAAAACACTTAAACGTCTGGATCTATATTCTTTGTAATTATACAAATGTTACAATTATATATCTGGCTGAGAATTTGGCCTCTCTCATTATTAAACTGTGTCTGTAAAAATTGTGTCTTTGTGGTGCGAGCTGTTGAAATTTTATTACAAGTTTTTTTTTTTTCAGCCGGTTACCATAGAAACAAGAAAGAGATATAAAAACTTTCGTGGCAAGGGTTAACAATGATTTGCTGTTAATTATAATTACTAGTTTGTACACTAGACTACTGATCTTTGGTCTCCTTGTATCTTTTGCGTGCTCATTGACTCATCGTCACTTATGTCCTTTTCAAACTGAGTGCATTAATTAGTTTCCTTGCATCGTATGTGATTTATGTGAACAATTGATGGTTTCTTTCAGATTTTATTCGTGGTTTATTTAGCGACGTCATCTGAGAATTTATATCGTCCAGTGGTGAAATTATTAATGACTGTTTTTGTTGCGTGATTCACATGGCGTCTGCCCGGAAGGACTGAGGAAAATTACGACATACATGTCAGAGTAGACGGTTTTTTGTTGGAAATATGTAATCTGGATTTCCTTAATAGCAAATAGAATTGACGTTTGGTATTGGCTGTTGATTCTAACGTGAAAGGGGGTAAAGCGTCTAGTAAGTTTATCAGTTCTGGCCTTTAATATTATCCCAGAGTAAGTTCCAAGTAGGCACGTCAAATGTGCGTGGTGAACGAGCCGTGGAAAATTTCCCAACTTCCGCCGATTTTGAGTCAGGTCTCAGAAAACTCTGAGCAGTGGTTAATGCACGTTTTTGGGGGGGGGGGGGGGAGATTGGTTAGAATTTAATTCAGTTCAGAATTTTTAAGTCAGATACTTGGCTGAAGTGAAACACAAATCTTTCGTCAGCGTAGGAAGTAATTGCGAGATCAAGGATCGGTTTGATATTACATCGCCGTATCCAAGAGTCGTGTAGCGTTCAAAGTCTGTACTGAATCAACTTCAAAACATCCAGCTGAGTTATGTTCGGCCTCACACAGTGAGAATTCAAACACAAATCAGGCGTAGAGTAAATACTTTTATTATCGTTGCTATGGAAACGTCTTAGAACATTCTTTGTCGTAAAGGCAGCCAGACAATTTCTGTGCCATCGTCGTTAAATAATCAATCAATACATGCACGCGTTTTTTGTTTTGGTACTGAATAGAGGGCGATAGGCAGGTTCACGCCCGAAACCTAACCTCGAAGAAATTACCCCCGTGTCCATCGGAAAGAAGGTTTTTAAAGCCAATCAGCTGATTTATGTGCAAATTATCTTTCATTCTGTTAATGACTTGCAATGACTGTGAATAGGAACCTGATAGTAGTTCGACCGGAGTTCGTATCCTGGTACCGAACGGCGCTGTAAAAGGTGTTACCACTGCTTTGTATGTGGGAGGTCCTGGGTTCAAATGTTTTCCTTGATAACTGAAATTCCTACCAACTCGTTATTATAACCTTATCGTATTGATATCAAATCTAAAAGTTCTTGACGATGGTGAAGAGTCAATTGAATAAAAAATTTCTTGGATATTATCCATCGTCTAGTAAATATAAAACGTAAAAAACGACGTTTCGGAGATGGGACTCTATCTCCGTCTTCAGGTTCTTACACAGTTGGGCCCACTAGATAGAGCTAATCCCTATCTCCGAAACGTCGTTTTACGTTTTATATTTACTAGACGATGGATAATATCCAAGAAAATTTTTATTCAATTATCGTATTGATGCTGTATAATCTGAGATAATGACAGCGTCTTTAAATGAACCAATAGCACGCAAATATAAGGTGAAACACTTGTTTTGTAGCCTAATATAAATCACTGGTAAGTATATATACCATGTGTGCTCACGTTTGTATTGTCGTTGAATTCTTTGTTTCTCTGACAAAAATACCAGCCTATATCCAAGATTATGTAAAGGTTTAGGAGAGGGTTAGCTCAGGCAGTTAGGGGCCAGAGGAAAACCTAGACCACCCCATCGGGGCCTCTCGCGCGCGCCTGCTAGTCTAACTACCCGCATAGGAATGCCTGTAGAATTATTTCTATTCTGGTATGCAGCAGCGCGCTACGCAGTTAGCGTCAAAGTACCGAAACTTTGGCCCCCCCCCCGTCGTGACTTCGTCGCTGAAAACATTTTCAGTGCATTAGGAGTTCTTTGGTGTCTGAAAGAAAACTGCCCACTCGATTGGACGCACAACTCGGACTTTCCCCGTATGTTAAGCTCCGTAAAGTGCAGTGGTAACTATATATACCACCTGCTGTAACATTCGGGAACCCTCTAAATTTTGTCCACTCAGTATATATATGGGTTTAGTATGATTCTCAGAATAAACAGCTGTTCCGTAAACAGCAGTAATCGAGTGTTGTCGTGGAAACACTGTGTTTTCTTTGAGGTACGAACTGAAAAAGAAAAGTGTTTTTTTAGGGTTTTAGAGGGTTGGTAATATTGCTGTGGATAAACGTTATTATGGTTTGACTTTAACGACGTTTCAGAGAAGCTGCCGTCATCGCCGGGGCGAAGTTTTCATTCTTAAATTAAGTCATGGCAGCCATATCGAGCACTTATACGAATTGTAAACTGTGAATAAACAAAATTGAAGTCTGTTTCAGTATGATTTGATTCATATCATATCAGCAGCTTCGTTAGTGTCATTGTTATGTTGTATATATCTCTCGGGACCCAATTATGACTCACCCTGTATACGATTGGCCGGCGGGATATTTCTGGTTGTGTTTATGGGGGGGGGGGGGGAGAGTAATTTTGCTTAATTCATGCCCCAAGCTATGAAGTCACGCTACTTCGGACACGTTCCTGGAACTGCCTCACTGTTCTCACGGGTACTAGAAGAGTATTTTTGGGCAAGTGAAAACAAAATTATTATTTTTGGAGTAGGAACGTCTTCGTGTGTTGTCTGCTGAAAGATTACTGGCTAATTATTTCTCAGAAAGGATTTTAATGTCTAAGTAAGCTTAGTTGTTTTTTGTATGTCATAATCGGTAGCTGAAGTTGGTAGTGGTCTTATCCCCCACAGGCGGGTTTTGTCTTACAAGTAATTTAATATATTTTGAGTGTTCAGCTGTCGGTCTGTTGAACGTAAGTGTTAATAACGTGCCAGCAGGGTTTCGAAGTATTCGACATATCTTATAATGGGGTACGAGGGATGTTATGGGCTGTGAAGCCGTCGATAGTCCGACGTTTCGGATAAACAACGTAGATTAGTGTTTGCAGTCGGTGTGCCGCAAAGTTTAATAAGGAATTCTAGGTTATGAAAAAGGCAATTACTTCTTTCCTAAGAAGAATTCGTGATGTCGAAACGTCGCTGTCGGCTGACACAGCGTTCGTGTTTCGTTTCAGCGGGCTCTCGAGTAAACTCGCAGCCTCGAAGAACGGCTGTTCCGAGCGTATTTTGTTGTTTTCCTCAGTCACTTCTTCAGATTAATGCCAGGGAAATATTAAAATTGGGTAAAGTCATTTCCCTTCCACATTATATGGATCCTTGATTCGTATTCTGTGTTCGTGCGTAAGTAGGGTACAGGAGTTGGTTGTTTCACGGTTGGTTCATCTGTCCTGATGGGAGTTACCCGTGTTCCAGGTACGCAGGAAGTTAATCTTTGTGACGAAGTTGACGTTAAAGTACCGAGAATTGACAAGAGCTTGCACACAATTGTCTCAGGTGAATTGGCGTTCATATTTTCCTTACGGATTCTTTCTCAGAATGCGCCGGAACATTTTCCACGTCGTTCACTGGAATCCTCTGTGCTAGGTAAAGTTGGATCTGATAACCGTTTCCTGCTGTGTTGACCTTGAAATTCTTCTGTCGGGACCTCACGATAAGACAGTGGTGGGTTATGGGTCGGCCGGCTGGGATTCTATTCCCGACAAGGAATAAAACTTGTTGCCATCACATTTTGAAGGACGCGGCGTGTCACCAGCGAAAATTTATTCATTGTCAGTGTCGAAAAGACAAAATGAAACATACCTACACCGCAAAAATAAAACAAATTTATGTATATTATTCCTGCAAATGGGGACATAGGAGTCACACTTAATTTTCCTGGAATTTTAGGCTAATATTTTTGAGGTTTTCGGAACTTTTTTTTTAATTTCTCGCGCTGTTATCACGTTGAATTGAAGTTCCAAAGTGTGTTCCAGGGGGGGGGGGCACTGAACATGTGCTCAATCTGTGCATTTGGACTCCTCCGAGGCCACACAGCTCGATATCTGAATGCACAGAGTTCAAGAGCTGCCTGCTATTGTAAAGTCTTGATTGCGTGGACCGTGGACCCTTGTCTCCACGACCGCCATACATCATGTTGGTGTATGTGGACACTAGCATTATATCAGACCCCACCTTCATGTCAAGCGATGAACGCTGCCGCTGATATAACCTCGTAAATTTGATGTTCAGAGGAATTCTTTGGGTTGTGTGATTTGATATCGATTGTTCTGTATCCCTCGGGATCTGAACACTTCTGGAGATGGAGGGGGAAGGGGCAGGTTGGAATGAGTAGATGGTTGTTGTTTTTTCTTGTACTGGGGATGGTTTGGTTAACCCCTCTAGGAAATACATTTCCTGTTTCCGCTCAACGTTGCCTTCCTGCCGTCTGGTTTTTCCTCGTCTGGATTGCACACATGTTAATGGAGGAGCTCTAGTATAAATGAATGACTTTTAAAAAAAAGAAAATCGAGTCCCTGACGTGGGCGTCTGACGTAAGACATCGATTGTGTTATCACCTGCGTATTGACGTGATTTACTCTTTCACAAAGAGTCCGTCGTTAATGAATTGGAAACGTTAACGCTGGTTTCGTAAGTAAAAAAGACTGATCTTTCGCTCGAAGACACGAAATTGATTTCAGAAATTGCCTGTTGCTATGGGAACAGATAGTTCACCTGCCAGCTACTGCTGGGTTGAAATCGTTCTAGAAATTCCTTGTTGCCATGCGGACCGAAAGTTAAACCTGTTTATGACTTATATTTTAACCAAGACATTACTTTAGAGCAGTGGTATTCAACCTTTTTTGTTCGCGTACCCCCAGATATAATTTCTCTTCAACTTTGTACCCCCAAAGTTGTTGGTGTATAATTCAAGTTATACATAGTATATAATCTACATCTAAAATAAATTAAACAAATTACATTACTGATTATTCAGTGTTTGTCATAAAATAATATATATTTTTTTTAAATTTCACGTACCCCCTAAGATGTATCCGCGTACCCCAGGTTCAATACCACTGCTTTAGAAGATTCCTGTTGCTGTGGAACCAAAACATGTATCTGAAGATGGCTGTCTTCTGGGTTGTAGTCTGTTAGAAGTTTACCGACGTTTCAGAGGTCCTTGCTGCCTCCTGGTGATGGTAAACTTCTTTCAGACTACAACCCAGAAGACAACCATCTTCAGATTCACCGCCGAGAAACCTTTAATCCTACAAAAAATATATATATCAATTTTCTTACCCGGGTGGCGAGCAGAAAATTATTCAAGAAATCTTTCCGAACACAATCACAAGTTAGTTCTTTGGTTTATATAATGAACCAAGCTGACAGACATTAAGTTATCTCGTCTTTGTAAACTTGAGGTTCGACTTAACTTCACCATCGCCTGTGATTTGTGATTCATCTGTGACAACGCGTACAGCTGAAGCTTGAATAAATAACTCATGAATCGGATTTCTTAAACCGTTGTCGTGTTTGGTTATGCAAATTAAAGAGTATAATAAGATGATAATGTGATGGTCGTACGTCTCATTTACAGAGCATCATTAATAATGCACAAGAGTGGCAAAGATAATTTCTAAGACTGTAATTGGCACGCGGTTTGGTTAATTCATTCTCGGCATAACTTAGATCAAGCGTAATTTGCGTTGACTTTTAATGCGACTGTAAACTTTCGAAAGAAGCAGCTAGCGACCAAAATGCATTATCCTGTATAACGCGGGTTTCGTGGGACAGCTTCAGTACCCGCGTTATATCGAGGTTCCGCTGTATATTGAGAAAGGTGTTGAAATTGTGACGCGGTAAAAACTACATGATATTTCACTTATGTGGAAACCGAGCGCACCAGCGGGTGAACTTACGGTAAACGAGTTATTCTCAACGCAGAACACAGCTGTCGCACGATAGTAGTTTTTTTTTAGTTACGTGGGACATTCTGTACTTTTAAACACCCTGTACTTTAAAAAACCAGAAGATTTTTCTAATGGAAATATTGCTCTTTTGCCGGGTTTATACTCATTTTTCGAGAACGGTGAAAGGAAGATGGGTCCTTTTTTCACTGGGGAGTGAAGCGACTGAACTGACCGAGTGCCAAGTCGGTCACGTGATCTTGGCGTAGTGTGCCGCGGGTTCATTATCCGAACGAGGTGGTGATGAGTGAGCTACCTGGCTGAGGACTCTGACCTGTGGCCGGCCGGGTCATTGCAGTAATCGATTGTCAATGACCCAGTTCACGATGGGCATGCCTGTTCAGGGGTGGCCCAAATATGATATTTTAACCTGAAAGGGAGATTAGAAACTTAATGGGTGATGATGGGCGGGAATGTAGCACGAATGTGATGGATGATAAAAGCCGTGGATAGTTTTGCTCGGGAAACCTGAAGGAAAGAGACCACATAGAAGAATTGGGTGTAAATGGAAGGATAATATTAAAATGTATATATTTAGAGAAATGAATTGTGAAGATGCTAGCTGGATTCATCTGGTACAGGTAATGGGATGTAATGCGAGGATTTTTGTTATGTTAAAAATGAAAAAAGTGCGAGTTAATGTCAGACCGATTTACAAGCGAACTGCAATTCGCCTTGATACTTCAAGGGCGAAGTTACACGGAAGTGTCGGTCAGGACGCAGGATGTACAATCGACTTTCGTCACCGCGGTTTTTCGCTGTGGCTTCCTTGAGACACTGTCTTGTTGGAAATATCTTATCACAAGCCGAACCTCAGAGGCAGATAGGCCCATGTTCTAGAAATGTTTGTACTTCCTGCAGTTGGAGACGGCGGATCATTGATCTTTGACCTTGTAGTTTCATCCCTTCGTTACATATAAGACGTTTCGGCAGCCTGTTATATGTTACCATTATTTACAAATTATAAATTGATTCTGAAACTTTTCAGGCTAAGATCTAAATTTGGTCCGTACCACAAAGAAAACACGTCCCTTCACCATTACAAAGATCAACTGGTTAACGCTGTTTATAACGAGACACGCGCTGCGTACATAATATTTAAACATCTAGTCCGTACCGCGAAGAAAACACATATCTTCACCATTACGAAGATCAAATCGTTAACGCTGTTTAAGGAAATAATCGCTGTTTATAATGAAACACGCGCTACGTACGTAATATTTAAACAGTGAGTCCGTACCGCGAAGAAAACACAACTCTTCACCATTACAAAGATCAACTGGCTAACGCTGTTTAAGGAAATAATCGCTGTTTATAATGAGACACGCATTGCGTACATAATATTTAAACATCTAGTCCGTACCGCGAAGAAAACACATATCTTCACCATTACAAAGATCAACTGGTTAACGCTGTTTAAGGAAATAATCGATGTTTGTACTGAGAAGCGTACGAAATCTACAGATACGCTGTGCAGGTAAAGTACCCAGTTACGTAGTGTTTAAGGAAGTGGTACGTATAGTTACCACTGAGCTTCAGATGAATAGTGGCTTCTTAAAACAAATGTAGTATGCGATGGAGGGACTAATGCACCAAATATCCAAACCGAACCTGCTTTAGGTGTGTTACCGGCAAGAATTCGGAGGTGCCAACTTTACTTATCACTCGACAAACCTTGGTTCTCGAAAGATTGGCCAGACGACTACAGTTTTCTGATTGGTCTACCCGGCGGGGGTCGCCTGCTAAAACGGTCCATCCCTCAGGAGCCAGCCGAAAACAGAGACTACAGAAACTTTTTTATGTACCCAGATTGTGACAAAATTGTCTCATTCTGTACTCATTACATTTTTTTTTTAATTTTGTGACGTGTAGTGGACAACTTTACCGTTTATGAGCATCAGAATCTTTTATTTTAATTTAAGGCGTAGGAATTTTTCAGTGTGGTCTTGTTTCCGTGTGTGGAACTCCTTAATACGCGCAATTAAAATTTTTGGGTTGGACGTTTTTTAAGTGGACAGTTACAAAGTGCGTCTCAAATGCAAGTTCCGATGGGTGATTGCTACAAACATTTTCCGGCCAGAATTTGGCAACCACGCTGCCTTTTTCTGCTTACATTTCCTCGTACAAATATAAACTCTCCGCTCAGTCGCAATTTCAAGGTCAAATAGAACAGCTGTTGTTTACTGACATTTTGATATGAATTTTTCTCGCTCGTTTTACTTCTGGCTTTGATATTCTCTAGGAGGGACCTGTCTGTCACAGATCAGGAAATGACACCGTAAATCACAGGTTGTTCAACTTCGCCCGAAAGAGGTTTCTTTTTTTGAAAATTAGTCAAGTACAGGGTGTTCCACTAAACACGGACGCCGGAACGATAACATGACGGAGCAGCGGGCGAACACCGGTACCGCGTCGCATACTGATAGGTGGGTTCCGAGTTATGTGGGACACTCTGTATAACACGAGGCTTAAAGCGGACAACGTTGTGCGTAGTTTTCATTAAAATAATTCTTAGTAATGAAACGAAGCTTCCCTTTTTTAAATACCTTCCAATGTTTTAGCCTAAAATTTGTCTGGAGTGATTATCACAGCACGGTTAAATGCGTTTGGTTTTCTCATACCCTAAACATTGCTACTGATTGGTTATGAGTAATCTCTCATCAAACAATCATATGTTGTTATGTGCTCTGAATTTGTCTCGTAGCAGTGAATTATAGTTCAAATATTTGGCAATTTGTAAGCGGATGTTTACAGTTTAAAGCAATTCTGGCGTGTGACTCAGTGTATTCAACGTCTTTCTTTCCTTTGGGCGTGTTCGATATCCAGCAGGAAGCTGTCTTAATGTTCACATAACTAAGTCCATGGAACAATGTCCTTGTTTAGAAGCTTATAGTCGCTCAGTCAAATTCCGCAACTGTTATCGAACTCGAAGGTTCATTACGATGTCCACAAGGACCCGGCTTCATTGAGTCTCGTATCACAGTGGGCGCTACCTTACGCTCGGCCCCTCGATTTGCGAACTGAAGAAATTGCTTTGCTCTGGACCGGTTTTTACCTTTCAGTGTTCATATGTGCCAAGCGTCTGTTAAAAGCTGGTATTCAAGAGATCGGTTCGAGACAGTGTTATTGCGCGTGATAGCTGCGATGTATTTCCAGATAGTTTCTTAGACTTACCTTGCGACCTGACATTACGCAGTGCTGTCCTTATGTGCAATTGAAATAGTTGCCAAATACGTAAATAGGTCAGAACTTTTCCCCGGGCCAGAGGTATTGACACTTGTCTACAGGGCTAGTCCATAATGCAGACCTAATGTGTCATCTACTTTCGGATTATTTTGTCCCTTGGTTAATTAAAGGTATTCCGTCTTCGTTCACATGTTAATTTACGTTTTCAAAATTTTTTTTAGTAATTTGTCCCCACATCTCTGAAAAATGTTACGTGCAGGATTGTGTCTTACTAAATAGTTGCTGACGAAAAGTCGAAGTAGGGGCTTCAGTATGTGAAATGTATGTATCATTCGTGAGCTTATCAGCGGACGAAGGAATGCGGATGAAAGATCAGTTACCTCAACATCAAGCTACTCGGGTTCGGCCAAAGGACACGTAACGATCCGAGTTATGTTTCCAGCGATAAAGTTCATTCGTTTTAAACGTGTCGATGTTCGTAGAAGTCGACCCTGAATATCGGAACAATAAATTTATCCTAAATGTTAATGTCTACCTCCCCAGATATAATTTCTCTTCAACTTTGTACCCCCAAAGTTGTTGGTGTATAATTCAAGTTATACGTAGTATATAATCTACATCTGAAATAAATTAAATAAATTACATTACTGATTATTCAGTGTTTATCATAAAATAATATTTTTTTTTTAAATTTCAAGTACCCCCTAAGATGTCTTCGCGTACCCCCGGTTGAATACCACTGGTCTAGAATACCAACACCAACATCTTTGGCGCCTTGAGAACTTTTGTGCAGTACAAATATTGTTTTTGTCCGATTATAGCGTGTGAATTAACTTATGACGTTTTCAGTGAAAATGTTTTTGTCGAAAGCGTGAAAGTACTTGGGGGTACCATTAATATACGTGCAGTGGAGGTATCTCACCCTCAAAACAAATTATTTCCACTGCTAAATGTTCTGGGCTGTATCCGCTTGTGGACTCGTAGGTACACACCGACGTTTCGGAGGAACATACTGTCTCCATCTTCAGGGCTTTGAAACTCAGAAGACGAACTTCGAAATTTTATAATTTAAAACACTAATTAGTGTTGTTTGACACGAGAAATCGTCTCTCGTGTATTCGAACATGTTTTCCCCTTACCGACATGGACCCTGTCACGTGTTGTTCGATATCCGTGGTAGCACATTTACCGTGCAGTGATCTCGCCTTTCCAGTTTGCGTGATTCATTTGTTCTTACGTCATGTTAATTTCTAGTTGGCCAGGCGCGTATAAGGAGATCTGATTCGAGACGAACCAGTAGTTTCAGATCGTTAGTGACGCAAGTAACCACGTGGGTTGTACCGATAGTGCAGCTACCTGCATTACCCAAAGTAAGTTCATCATCATTATTGGCCGGATGTTACTACACTTTTGACCGTGGAAATATGCACATGAAAAATGAAGGACCATCCGGTAAAAAAAAAATGGCTTCTCGTTTGATGTCATTTGTTTTGTTTTTTTGGGGGTGGGGGGTTATAGTAACTATGGAAACTGAAATTGTGTTACCTGCATATGATTTCATAACATGTTGAACGTAATTGACAGTGATAAAATTAGAACCATAATTGGTTCCATAAAAGACGGAGAATTTGATGACTGGCCGAGGGTTGGCTCTTAGCTTCTGAAGAAGTTGCGTTCTCATCCTCAGGAAGCCGTTTTAAGTGTCCTGGTTTTAGTTGAATTTGTATTACATCATTCCACTGCGTTGTTTGTTGAATAGCGATTTGAAAGTCAAGCCATTCAGGGTATAATCTATTATAACAAAGTTTAATAATCGTTCCGTCGTCGTTATAAAAACGATACCTTGGTTTCGACGCTCCGGCGTGATTGATGGAGC
The DNA here is from genome assembly GCF_977971745.1 of Zootermopsis nevadensis. NCBI lineage: Eukaryota > Metazoa > Arthropoda > Insecta > Blattodea > Termopsidae > Zootermopsis > Zootermopsis nevadensis. Next base: position 1,627,522 of record NW_028259163.1, read on the forward strand.
AAATGGTGATAAAGCATATCAGTTGAACAGGACTTACGTAAATGAATCGATACTCTTGTGCAACTCTTTTAACGAGGATGTTAAATGTTCTAAGTAACTGATGGTTATTTTGTGATGTCATATTTTCGTGATCGGATGTGATGGGTGATGCCCAGTGTTTGTAGAAATAACCACCTTAAAAGTAGGTGCTCGAATTCAAAATTTCATACTAGAACATTATTAAAATCGGCATTCAGAAGATGTTATTTCAAGTTTTTGAATACGAAAGAAGTAGTTCACACTTTGAGAGGTTTAGAGATGTAACTAGATTGAGCATAGGCTTCGATATCTCATTCCAAATTCTCTGTCATGAACCACATAGGCGAAGGAAATCTTCAGGGGAGACGCTACAAGACCATAATAGGTCAGAGGGTCTCAGATGTAGAGGGATTATGGTTTGAAGTTGGATGACGACGATCTCATGAGCTTTGACGCCGTGTAGACTCATCAATAGAGACGTTGTCATCTAGAGAGGAGTCTACACGGTGACAGAACCCACAAGATCATAGCCATCAGATTCACTCTTTTTACGAAACGAAAGAAGGCGTGTTCTTTGGTACAAAACTGAACACAAACTCATGTTCTGTAAGCGTTCAACATCTGATTCATATATTTCTGTTCGAGTAAGCGGCGAACAATTATTGTGTTCTGAATTTACGCATGGAATATGGGTAAAATTGCAGTTCAGATACCGTGTTACGGGGTCAAAGATGTCGGGGCGCGATGCTAACAAGTCCACCCGGTGACGAGGGTAAGAACGCACGGAGCTATGCGTCATTTTTCCATACGTCTGCGTGGCTGCTGTGGTAATTTTCGAAATAAAATATTATGCTCAAACCTTCGAGGTAAAAATCTCTTATCAATAATATTTAATAATTCAGTCCGTACATTTAAGAGAAACAACGCGTCTCCATGACAACGTTCTGTTGGTTAATGCCTTGAGGGGAAATAATCGGTATTTATTCTGAGAATCATACGAAAACTCACATGCACTGTGGTAAAATGCAGAGTTAGTGATTATTACGTTTGGTTTCTAAAGGGTTCGAGTTTAATCTTGTTATTAATGACTGATAAATGGATTAAATTAATATGCATAATATTTGAAAGGCCTATGCTTATATGTGATAATAATATTAAAATTAGTCTTATAAGAAAAATTTGTATGAGGTGGACTGGATAGGGTCACGTGTCAGGCTTTTGTGTAAATGCACACGAACCTTAGTCTTCGTTAAAAGTAGAGGAATTTCGTGAGCATCTGATTGAGCGTTTAGGTTCTAAATGACGAGTGCTTAATGCAATTATCCTCCACAGCTGCTGTATAATTATTTGTTCCAACTCATTTCTCAGAAGTAGAAAATCATCTCTCACCCTACCTTCGTCGACTGTTTTATTTCGATCTATCGATTGTTTCCAAGATCGACCGGTTGGTTCTGTGCTCGACACTTGACTTTAACCGTGGTGACTGGGTCTTTTATTCAAGGTCAGGCAGGAATTTTTTTCGTTTACCCAGATAATTGGTGATGTAGAAAAGACATTGTCCCCCGAAATATGTGCCCACTTTGGGATTATCTTGTTTACTAAACACTGCATCAGCTTCGCTTTGGACACAGCTCAAAGCGAGACCTGTTATGAGAGAAAAATGCAGTATTTCAGGGTGGTCCAACGTTTTTCTATCCTCGGACCAGGAATTCTTTTCTCCGTTGGACTCAGGGGACAATCGACGTCTTCTTTGATAGTATTTAAATCAGAAATGACTAATTACCATACGACGTGCTCAAATATAAATGTTCCCGAGATGTACTAAAATTACTATATTTACGTATTATTTTAAATTTACTCTTGTGACAGATTCTGTCTGAAGATTTCTGTCTTCAGGGTTGTTGCGCCGTGTAGTCTCGTAGAAGTTAATCTGACATTTCCGAGGTCCTTGCTGCCTCCATCTTCAGGGCGATGATGGATCTTTTGAAGTTGTAAGGCCACGTTTCTGACTTTCCTAGCCCAAAGTTTGTTATACGTCACTTTGTAGTACAAGTCAGCTGCTTAGAAGCTCTCTGCCAGCCAATGCAAATGTTCCAACATCGCAGAGACATTTGTCGTACTTAATGTATGTAGATTACATTCCGCATTCTCGTCATAGACGAGATAAGGCGGTATGAGAAGTATTAACGATCAGACTGATGTGTGAATCATGAGCTGTTGAATGTACATCACGTGGTTCTGAGTGTCTGATGACGTAACGGCTTTCGGTCAAACGGATATCTGGATAATGTGTTTCGAAAGTTTGTGCCACAGAAGGAGAAAACTTGCCTACTGAGCAGTTTTCTTCTCTAAATCTGTGTAGATGTGAGACATTGATCTGTTACGTTGATTTTCCGAAACAGCTGTCTGAAGTCGAATTGTGGCTAAGATTCTGGAATATTCTTGCTATCCGGGAGTAATTTCAGTCTGAAGAAAGGAACTTGCCTCACGGATGTCGCGTGGTGTTGCTCGGTGCCTTTCGAGACGTATTAAATGCGCTGCAGTGTTTGTCAAGGTTTGCACAAGTCCGGATGAACAACCTCTGTCAGGAACGTGGAGCCAAGTATGTGGGTTGGCTGGCACGCCGAGAACAGCGTTGTTTCCTCCACGTACAGGCTCCCGTGTCGTGGTACTTTGATCTGTGATTGCGAACAACGTTTGGATGCGACCCCTAGATAGTCGCAATTTGAGTATCTTTTCTTCGAGTATTCTGATAATCTTTTGATATTTCTGAAACAAAGAATTCTTATTGAAATTACACACCTTACAAGGTCCAACATACATCCTTACTGCCAAGGTGAAATATTTTCTTCTGAGCAACTGATATCTCAGAAGATGGGCTGCCTTCTGGGTTGTAGCGTGATGACTTCGCCCTGATGATGGAGGCAGCAAGGACATCTGAAACGTCTGTAAAATTCTATCAGACTAAACGACGCTACAACCCAAAAGACAGTCATCTTCAAACTCACTCGCCCAAGGGAATTTGAAAAATACGCTGAATGAGTTACAATTACGCTCCCATTTTAAGAAATTGTAACTTTGAGGGTTCCCCCCCCCCCCCCCCCCCCCGGTTCTAGCCCTCGAGTTGTAACCGTCCTGGGAACGCGATGTTCCTCGTGTCGCACCGTTTGTCAAACAAACGTTAGAAAGAAATTTTGCGGATAACCTGCTGTTTCGTCGACAGGAAGTCGTGTGTTCGCAGGGACTGACACCCCCCCCCCCCCCCCGAATAAGTGCTGATATTCGCACGCAGGAAATGACGGCGGTCATTTTGAACGGGCGGTTTGTCTGTGTGGGGCGGAGCGCATTCCCAAGCGACTAACACCCTCACCCCTTCGTAGCATGTCGGTTATACCTTCTTAAAATTAAGTTAAAACTCGTGCTGTTTTATTCGCATGGCGATTTCAACGGCTTCCCCGCATCCGGTCACTTGCAGAGGGTCTCTGAAAAATTTTCGCAGGAAGAACGTGGGCTGGCCGTCGAGGATTTGAACGCGGCGATGATGAGTCTTTCTCCTTTGCACGGTCTAGACTGGGCATATCACAGAGGCGAGTGGCAGAATTGAAGATTTCTGTCTTCTGGGTCGTTGGCGCCGTGTAGTATGGTAGAAGTTTACCGACGTTTCGGAGGTCACTGCTGCCTCCGCCATCAGAGCTATTACTTATTGACTCATCGCACTGATGTTGGAGGCGGTATGACCTCTGAAACGTTAGTTAACATCGACCAGACTACACAGCGCAACAACCCAGAAAACTGCCATCTTCGGACTCATCGCCCTGATGATGGAGGCAGTATGACCTCCGAAACGTTGGTTAACATCGACCAGACTACACGGCGCAACAACCCAGAAGACAGAAATCTTCAGACTCATCGCTGTGAGAACCTCAAATCCTACGAGGTACATGATTCGAGTCCGGGTGAGAGCCTACTCTTTTCGTCGAGGAAATTGCGACGTTCTGAACTTCATTTGCCAAAACATTGTGGGAAAATTCCGTGAGAGTCAAACGTGTTAGTGACGTAGGCGGTTTGGTAGGCAAATTATGTGCACATGCCCCCCCTATTCCTGAACCAAAAACATTGGTCTTTAGTACAAAGATACTTCTCACACTCGTTTCCTTTCGTATTATCTTATAGTTCTTGCGGAATAAAGTATTTTACACATGAAGTGCACGTCGAATTGGAACAAGCTCGATGTTTTTCGGTCTGCTAGTAAAGCAACATGTGACATCCGAGGCAGCGTACGTCACGGGAACTTAATTAACTCTCACGGACTGTGTAAGCAGACGTCTTAAGCTGCATCGGCCCTCATCTGTGAAGCCAAAATAATTCGTGTGGGAGATTCGTATTTGGAAATAACGTCTCTTTACAAATTCAGTGGTTTTTGTTAAATAAACGAAAACGTGTCTTGATACAATAATTTTTAACGCTTTTAAGGTCAGAGACTTGTCCGTCCAGAAGCCGGAACAAAATCTTTTTGCAGTTTTCATAGTAGGAGGGCGGATGGTCCGTATAAATAGAACCTAGTCAGGCGGTGCTGTCTAACTTTCAGGGGTTTTGCTTACTTCAGAATCACGTGGACGTTGTGTTGGCGGCGGAGGGGGGGGGGGGGGTGATGGTAGGAGTTAATGAAGACAAATCAAAATATTTACAAGGCCGCCATGTTAGTTTGCAGTTTCTCGAAACGATTATTAAAAACATTTGCCGTCAGTACAGTTTATGGCTCTGAAATAATGATTATATGATATAAATCAGCGGTGATTTGCTAACTGGAATTAACATTAAAGAAGGAAGTAGGTAGGATCTTGCTAGCAGTGTGTCGTCCACAGTTTTATTTGTGACGTCATCATTATTATTTAGTGTTCTGTCTGACGACAGGTCCATATGAACAGGATCCTTCGATCCTTTTCTCGGACTGGGACCTGTTCATATACGTTCTTGGCAGATGATCCAGAAGTGGTTTGCCATTGCCTTCTTCTGTGTGTGAATGGAGTAATTGTTGGGATGCCACGGAGGAAAACTCCGTGTTGCCTAGACCACGGCCTTGCCCAACACAAGTTATAAATTCGAACCCGAGACCCCAGGATTACAAGGCCAGCGTTCTAACCGCTAGACCACCTCATCTTATTATTTAGTGTTCTGTCTGACGACAGGTCCATATGAACAGGATCCTTCCATCCTCTTCTCGGACTGGGACCTGTTCATATACGTTCTTGGCAGATGATCCACAAGTGGTTTGCCATTGCCTTCTTCTCTGTGTGAATGGAGTAATTGTTGGGATGCCACGGAGGAAAACTCCGTGTTGCCTAGACCACGTCCTTGCCCAATACAAGTTATAAATTCGGGCACCGCCGGTAATCGAACCCGAGACCCCAGGATTACAAGGCCAGCGTTCTAATGTGATAAATACGCTTCTCTCAGCAGGTTTAAAAAACCTTTCACCATTTCGGAGACGTGGACTTAAGTTGCAGCAGTCACGAAACCTCTACCGAGTACCAGGGCAGCACGGTTAGAACCCTCCCAAACAGCTACTGGGACAGACACGTGTAGTAGATACGAATTTGTTAAATAACCTACGACTGGCGTTCTCCTTTCGAGGACGGACGGAAGGTGGAGGGGTGGTGTTAGAAACTTCGATGTCGCAGGGGACATAATGATACGTAGTAAATATTAGCTCGTACCTCACAGAGAACTGGACCATTTACGCTTAAGAGTTTCGGCGTATAATGAATAGAAATGTAGTGGAATTTTTTCTGTAAAGAAAACAAAATTTTACAGACTTTAAAGACTTAACTTCCTCGAACCGTGAGTTAACTGAGCGTTAAGTCATATGACACGTGTAGTTTTGGTCTGTTGAAAGGACTGGAGAATTTGTTTTTCAACGACAAGTATTTTACCCGGTAATTAATGCACTCGAGAATTGAATTAACATTTTAATTATAAATTAAACCAAGGTTCAACCTTGTTCGTCTCGTTTTCAGCTGGATAATTTTTTTTTTCCCTCGAAGCATCCACCAGACAGATCAAGGATAACCGAATGCATTATTAAGAAGCCTGATTTTGTTATGCTGTTTAATTCTGAATTGAAACCTCGTCACGAAGTCCGGAGAGAATGGAGAAAAAAAATCATCTTAACGCGTTTTGGGCCAGAAGTTCGTTCGTTGCTTTAGTAAACCACGTCCGTTTAACCCCTAATCGTGAACGGTAAATTTATAGACAGTATTAACCAATTGATCGTCCTAGGATGTGAGGTTTTTATACGTCGGTAATCGTTATGAGGACGTTGTGTTTTCTTTGCGGTACGGACTGAATTTTTCACGTTTGGCTGTTACGATGTCTTGAGAGTACCATAAACATTTATGATTAAGCCGACCGGAGCGTGAGTCACCTTACCTTCGCGTACCAGATTTCAAAATAATTCGCTAATTGATTTTTTTACGTATTCTCCCTTCGGTGACTGCAATACCTATTAGTACTCTTAGCATGTCAGTAAACCTGTTGCATTTCATGGTACCTGAATGTTCAGTACCGTGTTCACAAGAGCCCTCCACCGGTCCCTAACCGTTGCCAGATAAATCCAATCCACAGCTTTGCAACCTGTAATTTTTCTAATATACACTTTAATATTGTCTTTCCTTCTACGACAAGGTCTTGCCAGTGGTCTATTATGTTCAGGCTTTTCAAACAAAAATTACTTTCACATTTCTTATATCCGCCATGCGCGTTACATTCCCTCGTACGTCGTCATGATAATAATAATTGATGAACATTGCAAATAAGGAAGCCTTGGACATACATTCCCTTAATTTAATGTGAGGTTTATACTGTCCACAGAAAGCACCTAATCGCTTTTTGCTGACTTGTCTTGCAACAATTCTGCAGTTTGTCTTATGGGAGAGACGTAATACCTGCTCGAGGAATGTTGCTGGAGGACTTTTTCGGACGGTTTTATAAAACTCTTGGGCACTGTGATGCATAAATCGTGTTTTGGGGAAACTGTCAAGGCAATCCAGTGGGGGGGAGGGGGTTTGAGGCTACCGCTTTTCCTTGTTCAACGCCTTAGAGGACAACTCGTCTGAGTAATATATTTAAACAGTCTCCTTCCTAACAAAACCCGTCTCCATGACGGCGGTCAAATGGTTAACGCTGTTTATTATCGAAATACAGAAATTCGCAGAGTTACTGGTCTTTGTGAGCAGGCGGGACACAGTCACTGCCGTGGTTTAAAGGTTTTGTTCAACATCCCCGTTTTCCGTCTTTCAAGCTGTAGGGAATAATGCTGTGTGTACATTTCCTAACTTGTTTTTTTTTTATTGACGAAATAATTCTTGTCAGTACTGTATTAAGTCCGATCTACTCTCTCACTCACTCTTGACTTTTTACCCTGAAGATGGAGTTAGCAGGATACATCAAAATACTGGGAATCATACGAAGATTTTCACTGTATAAATCACTTTGAAGTCATCAGATTTTCATGATACTTTTGTATTTTAATGCTAGTATTTTAGAAGTTGGTGGCTAATTTGAATGCAGATCCGTGGCCTGTCGAATTTACATTATTACGTATTTTAACCATTAACATTTGAAACGCCTGCCAGCATTTTACGCTACTGACGAACATAAAAAATATCTTGTGTTAATTCGTATTTATTGTATCGGAGTGTAATGGTTTATTTATATTTTGCCATTTCATGAATTTAAATGAATGAGTGAATGTGGCGTTTGAAATTACGACCCACAGCTGTGTTGAAGTCCCATTGACACGTGCTATTGTATAAAAATGGCTATTTTTCAGTGAGTGTTCGGTTCTTGATGGTGGTATAATGGCGTGATAAGCTCTGTGCTTAACGTCATTAACTTAACGTATGCTTAATATGTTGATTTTTGTTACGTAATCGTACAGAAAGTCGACTTCTAAGATTGCGCGTTATATTTTTTTAAATTTATTTATAACATTTTTACCTTAGAAATAAACGCTGTCTGTGGTAACCATACAAGGATGTCGATTTTCACGACTTTATTGTAGAGGCAATTGAAATGTTTGCTTGTGAATCAGATTTTGTTGACCCAAGGGTGTACAAACCTTGTTCCTTTCAAAGAGCCGCGCGTTGTCTCTGTGTCGCATTAATCAAACCCCTTTTCTATTATTTTACATCGTCATATCAACAGCTAAAGTTATTCAATTTAAACTCAGATTGAATTCGTTTACAAATACAATGCTATTGCGAGTGAAATCACATTTTATTAACACCTCGTCTCGACGGATGGCACGATATTAAAATGGGGGTCTTGAAAGGGTGTGGATTGGATTTGGCTGGCTCGGTATAAGTTGCAAACTCGGGGGCTTTTGTGAGCACGGCAATGTTTTGTGCCGTGTGGTCTGGTAGCAATCGGCCGACGTTTCAGAGTAACTTTCTGCCTCATCTGTACGGCGTTGTTTGAAGCAAGCGCCTCTGAAACGTCTGTCCATTGCTACCAGACTACTCGGCGCTTTATACCAGAAGAGACATTTTATACTCGTCGCTGTGAAAATATTAAATGTCGCAGATGTGGTTCAATTTGAAACGGTTTGTGTAGCTTAATCGCGTTTTGCCGTACCAGGGTGAGGGGGGCTGGAATCCCAGGAATGCGGCGACGGACGCATTTAAACTTAACTTCTGAGCCTGGTGACAAGTTCATGTAACGGGGGGGGGAGGTGGGGGTTGGCATTCTTTACATTCTTACAGCTTAAGTTTCCTTCAACCTCGGTCACGTTACGTCATCACAGGTGTGAAAGGCATCTTGGTTCAGTTCTCGTGTGTTGAAAACGTCGGCCGATAATGCAGGTTGCTTACCTTCTTCAGCGTCGGGTTTCCTCTGTCGATTTGCAATGTTTGAAACGAGGAAGTTGTGTTTCCAAACCGATGCCCGTTACTGTTTTAACGATGAGGGGGACAAATTTTGATTTGCAGTTACGAAGGTCTCGAGGCAGTGCCCACTCGTATTTCTGGTAGAGATAGGTTTAGTAAAGGTGAGTCATTTGAGTCTAAATAACATTTAAAGTTTCAGTTCTTTCCTCAAAGAAAACGTAACAACATGACAATGAGTTAGTTATTCATAAATCATAGCTCATGGTATATATAGTTACCACTATGCTGTAAAAGTTGAACAGGATATAATGGCGGGTTAGTCTGTTGAATAAATACGAGTTGACAGGGACCAAGCAGAACTCTTCTGTGGAGAACGAACGGCTTGGAATCCATCCGTCTCATGTAACTAGTGTCAGTACATGCCAATGAACCTCAGACTACAGGAATGCTGCTTATACATGAACTGACGAAGGTCCAGTCTCAGCTGGATTCGATTTTCTGTGTACATGGTACGACACACAGGTTACCTTGACTTGTTTGTGAGATGTGAGGATTATCTGGGGGTTTTGGCGTCGTGTAGACTCGGTGGATGTTAGCAGCCAGGAAGACGTCAAACAAGCGTCCCAAATATGAATTTGCAAATCTTGACCGTCAATGATTTAAAAGAGAGGCATGAAGTCAGAGTAATTATACTCCCTAAATAAAAAGATACTGAGCAGGACATGTAAATTTAATGGTGTCTTTCATCTGGGGACTTTTTTTAAGTTTTCAGTGTGTTTAAAATAAAGTTTTGTATTTTATACCACACCATCCACCCTCTTCGTCAGTGGGTACCGGGGATAATTCAGCCGGAACGTAAAGCTGACTGTTAACATCAATCTATTTGAGACATTAAGAATTTGTGGAGTTCCTTAGACGTCTTCATGATGGCGTGACTGTTGATGAGCACGGAGAAGACTTTAAAGTGCGTACTGGAACATTGAAACCTGTAAGAACAAATTCATCTCCTATCTCCCAAAATGTCTTGGAGGGTGGAAGGTGTGTTATTGTTCTCGTAATCTACTGAGACGTTCTTCATTTCATAAACTGGATATAGGCCAAACACGGTGCACTTGATGGAGGTGTGTGGCAAGTCCTCAAAATGGCGACCAAAAGACTTCCGTGAGCTTCAAAGAATACCGAGCGGAGAAATATCCGGAAGCCGCCTCTCAGGCCACTCGAGCTGGATGCTTCGTGTTTGATTCCCGGGAGGTTCTGCACAATCCGATGGGACGGGAGCTGCTGGCTGTTGTGTTCCTGACCGCACGCACGTGCTGCATCAGGTGCTAGTGACTGTGAGTTTATTGTCAGTCAGGTACCTGAAGTAGCGCGCGGAGCGGCCCAGGCATTGCATCGCGTCGCCTCGCGTCCAAGACCTCAGTGGAACGAAAGCATAGAAGTGCCCCATGTTCATTGTACTTCATCAGGTGCTCTGGTAGGTTCCGTATCCCGGCACCTGTTGGAGTGCAATCGATAGGATGGCACCAGGACGCTCTCTGCATGTCAGCGACGTCGCGGACTTAATTTCCCTCTTATCATTAAGTTTCCTCGGCCGTAGTTAAATGTGCAATTTGAGTTTCCAGCGTTTGTTAAAATCGTCCCCGGAAAACGAAGTTGTTAGTTCATACGAGAAGACTAAGTGGACCGTCTGTTTGCAGACTATAACCTATAAGGTGAGTGTAGAAGGCATAATCTATCAGGTAAAAACTCTAAAATGGTGGAGGATCGACTTCGTATCTTCCAAAAAGGCAGATTTAAGCCCATCTGACTTTCTACATGAAGGGAGCGGTATATTGCAGAAAACCAGAAACACTTCAATGACTCAGCCGCCCTTCGTGTAGACACTATATTTGAAGTTGAACTTTTTCCTACATTTTTTTATTTTTCGAAGATATTGAGAAAATTTAGAAATTCCTTTCAAAATTCTCCCCACCCTAACCGGAGTCTGTATGACACGGTCTCTGCCGCACCCTTTCTGCGAGGGACCAGGTGTCTTCCGGACTCGGACAATGGACGAATCGTTCTCTCAGTGATGCGATCTCTGGCACGCCGTCTCTGCATAGAGCAAGTTCGATCGAGACCGTGTGATGCAAGGACGGTCTCTGACGTGCCGTATCCGCAAAGCGCGTGTGCGACAGACGCCACGTAAGGCAGAGACCTAGGACGGCAGAGACACGGTCAACAGAGACCTTCCTGTAGAGCCCGAATAAGGCAGACACCAAGCCAGAAAGCAACCGCGTCCGACAGTGCCATTCACCGAGTTCGGCAGTCATCGCTTTGGATGAGTTTTGAAAAAAATATTCAAATTTTTCAGAATTTTCTAAAAATAAAAAAATGCTGAAAATGGTCCAAAAACACACAAAACAAAGAATTTTTGAAGAATTCAACCTTCAAATTTTTTTTCAAAATTTTCAAAAATATTTGGTTTTTTGCGCTTTTCAGACAATTTCCAGCATTTTTTGATTCTTCGAAAATTTTGAAAAAATTTCAAAACTCTCCCCAAGAGATGCATGCGAGCCTCGGTGAATGCCGGAGTCGGCCTCTCTCTCACCCGGTTGCCGTCTGCCTCAGTGTCTGCAGCAACGGGCCTATGAAGGACTCGGTTTGTGAACAACCGTGTCTCTGCACGTCTGCAGCCATTTTCATTTTTTTAAAATTTCGTCAATTTTTGAAAATCTTCAAAGGGGTACCCCTTTGAGAAATTTCAATTTTTTCGAAAATTTTCGAAAAATAAAAAAACGTGGGAAATCGTCCAAAAAGCGCACAAAACTAAGAATTTTTGAAAATTTTCAACTTTTAATTTTCTTTCGAATTTTCCGAAAATTTTCGGTTTTGTGCGCATTTCAGAGCGTTTGCAGCGTTTTTTGATTTTTCGAAAAATTTGAAATTTTTTTCTTCTAAATTTGACCTTGCCTATCCCTATCAGGACTAGACTCCGCCGGGCTGTCTATTTCACACAGTCTCAGCCATACTCAGTCTGCTGTACACGGTGTGATTCACCAGGTCTGTGCTTGACTCCGTCTCTGATTAACAAGGTCTCTGCGTCACTCGTCCTGTGCCTCACTGGTCTCTGCTTCATGCGGTGTGTGCATCAGCCTGTACATGCTTGACTCGGTCTCTGCCTCACCCGATCTCTGCTTCCCATTTTCTGTGACACACCACGTCTTCGCCTCACTCTCTCTGTCTCCCATTTCTCTGCTTGCTTCGGGCTGTGCCTCACCCGGCCTCTGCTGAACCAGGTCTTTGCACAGACGGCCTGGCATATGTCGGGTGACACAGAGAACGTATCATGCAGAGAGCGAGTCCGTTAGACACCGCGTCCGACAGAGAAAGGGTACGGCAGTGACCGGGTTGTACAAAGACCGGTCCTGGCCTGGATATTGTGGAGAAACTTTTGAAAAAAATATAAAAAATTTCTAAATTTTTCGAAAAATCGAAAAACGTAGGACATCTTCCAAAAGGCGCACAAAACCGAAAATTTTTGAAAAATTCTGAATTCAAAATTTTTGTCGAAAATTTCGAAAATTTTCAGTTTTCTTCGCGTTTCACGCCATTTGCAGCCATTTTCAATTTTTTTAAAATTTCGTCAATTTTTGAAAATCTTCAAAGGGGTACCCCTTTGAGAAATTTCAATTTTATCGAAAATTTTTGAAAAATCAAAAAACGTGGGAAATCGTCCAAAAAGCGCACAAAACTAAGAATTTTTGAAAATTTTCAACTTTTAATTTTCTTTCGAATTTTCCGAAAATTTTCGGTTTTGTGCGCATTTCAGAGCGTTTGCAGCGTTTTTTGATTTTTCGAAAAATTTGAAATTTTTTTCTTCTAAATTTGACCTTGCCTATCCCTATCAGGACTAGACTCCGCCGGGCTGTCTATTTCACACAGTCTCAGCCATACTCAGTCTGCTGTACACGGTGTGATTCACCAGGTCTGTGCTTGACTCCGTCTCTGATTAACAAGGTCTCTGCGTCACTCGTCCTGTGCCTCACTGGTCTCTGCTTCATGCGGTGTGTGCATCAGCCTGTACATGCTTGACTCGGTCTCTGCCTCACCCGATCTCTGCTTCCCATTTTCTGTGACACACCACGTCTTCGCCTCACTCTCTCTGTCTCCCATTTCTCTGCTTGCTTCGGGCTGTGCCTCACCCGGCCTCTGCTGAACCAGGTCTTTGCACAGACGGCCTGGCATATGTCGGGTGACACAGAGAACGTATCATGCAGAGAGCGAGTCCGTTAGACACCGCGTCCGACAGAGAAAGGGTACGGCAGTGACCGGGTTGTACAAAGACCGGTCCTGGCCTGGATATTGTGGAGAAACTTTTGAAAAAAATATAAAAAATTTCTAAATTTTTCGAAAAATCGAAAAACGTAGGACATCTTCCAAAAGGCGCACAAAACCGAAAATTTTTGAAAAATTCTGAATTCAAAATTTTTGTCGAAAATTTCGAAAATTTTCAGTTTTCTTCGCGTTTCACGCCATTTGCAGCCATTTTCAATTTTTTTAAAATTTCGTCAATTTTTGAAAATCTTCAAAGGGGTACCCCTTTGAGAAATTTCAATTTTATCGAAAATTTTCGAAAAATCAAAAAACGTGGGAAATCGTCCAAAAAGCGCACAAAACTAAGAATTTTTGAAAATTTTCAACTTTTAATTTTCTTTCGAATTTTCCGAAAATTTTCGGTTTTGTGCGCATTTCAGAGCGTTTGCAGCGTTTTTTGATTTTTCGAAAAATTTGAAATTTTTTTCTTCTAAATTTGACCTTGCCTATCCCTATCAGGACTAGACTCCGCCGGGCTGTCTATTTCACACAGTCTCAGCCGTACTCAGTGTGAGGCAACCGGTATCTGCTGTACACGGTGTGTGATTCACCAGGTCTGTGCTTGACTCCGTCTCTGATTAACAAGGTCTCTGCGTCACTCGTCCTGTGCCTCACCGGTCTCTGCTTCATGCGGTGTGTGCATCAGCCTGTACATGCTTGACTCGGTCTCTGCCTCACCCGATCTCTGCTTCCCATTTTCTGTGACACACCACGTCTTCGCCTCACTCTCTCTGTCTCCCATTTCTCTGCTTGCTTCGGGCTGTGCCTCACCCGGTCTCTGCTGAACCAGGTCTTTGCACAGACGGCCTGGCATATGTCGGGTGACACAGAGAACGTATCATGCAGAGAGCGAGTCCGTTAGACACCGCGTCCGACAGAGAAAGGGTACGGCAGTGACCGGGTTGTACAAAGACCGGTCCTGGCCTGGATATTGTGGAGAAACTTTTGAAAAAAATATAAAAATTTTCTAAATTTTTCGAAAAATCGAAAAACGTAGGACATCTTCCAAAAGGCGCACAAAACCGAAAATTTTTGAAAAATTCTGAATTCAAAATTTTTGTCGAAAATTTCGAAAATTTTCAGTTTTCTTCGCGTTTCACGCCATTTGCAGCCATTTTCAATTTTTTTAAAATTTCGTCAATTTTTGAAAATCTTCAAAGGGGTACCCCTTTGAGAAATTTCAATTTTTTCGAAAATTTTCGAAAAATCAAAAAACGTGGGAAATCGTCCAAAAAGCGCACAAAACTAAGAATTTTTGAAAATTTTCAACTTTTAATTTTCTTTCGAATTTTCCGAAAATTTTCGGTTTTGTGCGCATTTCAGAGCGTTTGCAGCGTTTTTTGATTTTTCGAAAAATTTGAAATTTTTTTCTTCTAAATTTGACCTTGCCTATCCCTATCAGGACTAGACTCCGCCGGGCTGTCTATTTCACACAGTCTCAGCCATACTCAGTCTGCTGTACACGGTGTGTGATTCACCAGGTCTGTGCTTGACTCCGTCTCTGATTAACAAGGTCTCTGCGTCACTCGTCCTGTGCCTCACCGGTCTCTGCTTCATGCGGTGTGTGCATCAGCCTGTACATGCTTGACTCGGTCTCTGCCTCACCCGATCTCTGCTTCCCATTTTCTGTGACACACCACGTCTTCGCCTCACTCTCTCTGTCTCCCATTTCTCTGCTTGCTTCGGGCTGTGCCTCACCCGGTCTCTGCTGAACCAGGTCTTTGCACAGACGGCCTGGCATATGTCGGGTGACACAGAGAACGTATCATGCAGAGAGCGAGTCCGTTAGACACCGCGTCCGACAGAGAAAGGGTACGGCAGTGACCGGGTTGTACAAAGACCGGTCCTGGCCTGGATATTGTGGAGAAACTTTTGAAAAAAATATAAAAATTTTCTAAATTTTTTGAAAAATCGAAAAACGTAGGACATCTTCCAAAAGGCGCACAAAACCGAAAATTTTTGAAAAATTCTGAATTCAAAATTTTTGTCGAAAATTTCGAAAATTTTCAGTTTTCTTCGCGTTTCACGCCATTTGCAGCCATTTTCAATTTTTTTAAAATTTCGTCAATTTTTGAAAATCTTCAAAGGGGTACCCCTTTGAGAAATTTCAATTTTTTCGAAAATTTTCGAAAAATCAAAAAACGTGGGAAATCGTCCAAAAAGCGCACAAAACTAAGAATTTTTGAAAATTTTCAACTTTTAATTTTCTTTCGAATTTTCCGAAAATTTTCGGTTTTGTGCGCATTTCAGAGCGTTTGCAGCGTATTTGATTTTTCGAAAAATTTGAAATTTTTTTCTTCTAAATTTGACCTTGCCTATCCCTATCAGGACTAGACTCCGCCGGGCTGTCTATTTCACACAGTCTCAGCCATACTCAGTCTGTGAGGCAACCGGTATCTGCTGTACACGGTGTGTGATTCACCAGGTCTGTGCTTGACTCCGTCTCTGATTAACAAGGTCTCTGCGTCACTCGTCCTGTGCCTCACCGGTCTCTGCTTCATGCGGTGTGTGCATCAGCCTGTACATGCTTGACTCGGTCTCTGCCTCACCCGATCTCTGCTTCCCATTTTCTGTGACACACCACGTCTTCGCCTCACTCTCTCTGTCTCCCATTTCTCTGCTTGCTTCGGGCTGTGCCTCACCCGGTCTCTGCTGAACCAGGTCTTTGCACAGACGGCCTGGCATATGTCGGGTGACACAGAGAACGTATCATGCAGAGAGCGAGTCCGTTAGACACCGCGTCCGACAGAGAAAGGGTACGGCAGTGACCGGGTTGTACAAAGACCGGTCCTGGCCTGGATATTGTGGAGAAACTTTTGAAAAAAATATAAAAATTTTCTAAATTTTTCGAAAAATCGAAAAACGTAGGACATCTTCCAAAAGGCGCACAAAACCGAAAATTTTTGAAAAATTCTGAATTCAAAATTTTTGTCGAAAATTTCGAAAATTTTTAGTTTTCTTCGCGTTTCACGCCATTTGCAGCCATTTTCAATTTTTTTAAAATTTCGTCAATTTTTGAAAATCTTCAAAGGGGTACCCCTTTGAGAAATTTCAATTTTTTCGAAAATTTTCGAAAAATCAAAAAACGTGGGAAATCGTCCAAAAAGCGCACAAAACTAAGAATTTTTGAAAATTTTCAACTTTTAATTTTCTTTCGAATTTTCCGAAAATTTTCGGTTTTGTGCGCATTTCAGAGCGTTTGCAGCGTTTTTTGATTTTTCGAAAAATTTGAAATTTTTTTCTTCTAAATTTGACCTTGCCTATCCCTATCAGGACTAGACTCCGCCGGGCTGTCTATTTCACAGTCTCAGCCATACTCAGTCTGTGAGGCAACCGGTATCTGCTGTACACGGTGTGTGATTCACCAGGTCTGTGCTTGACTCCGTCTCTGATTAACAAGGTCTCTGCGTCACTCGTCCTGTGCCTCACCGGTCTCTGCTTCATGCGGTGTGTGCATCAGCCTGTACATGCTTGACTCGGTCTCTGCCTCACCCGATCTCTGCTTCCCATTTTCTGTGACTCACCACGTCTTCGCCTCACTCTCTCTGTCTCCCATTTCTCTGCTTGCTTCGGGCTGTGCCTCACCCGGTCTCTGCTGAACCAGGTCTTTGCACAGACGGCCTGGCATATGTCGGGTGACACAGAGAACGTATCATGCAGAGAGCGAGTCCGTTAGACACCGCGTCCGACAGAGAAAGGGTACGGCAGTGACCGGGTTGTACAAAGACCGGTCCTGGCCTGGATATTGTGGAGAAACTTTTGAAAAAAATATAAAAATTTTCTAAATTTTTCGAAAAATCGGAAAACGTAGGACATCTTCCAAAAGGCGCACAAAACCGAAAATTTTTGAAAAATTCTGAATTCAAAATTTTTGTCGAAAATTTCGAAAATTTTCAGTTTTCTTCGCGTTTCACGCCATTTGCAGCCATTTTCAATTTTTTTAAAATTTCGTCAATTTTTGAAAATCTTCAAAGGGGTACCCCTTTGAGAAATTTCAATTTTTTCGAAAATTTTCGAAAAATCAAAAAACGTGGGAAATCGTCCAAAAAGCGCACAAAACTAAGAATTTTTGAAAATTTTCAACTTTTAATTTTCTTTCGAATTTTCCGAAAATTCTCGGTTTTGTGCGCATTTCAGAGCGTTTGCAGCGTTTTTTGATTTTTCGAAAAATTTGAAATTTTTTTCTTCTAAATTTGACCTTGCCTATCCCTATCAGGACTAGACTCCGCCGGGCTGTCTATTTCACACAGTCTCAGCCATACTCAGTCTGCTGTACACGGTGTGATTCACCAGGTCTGTGCTTGACTCCGTCTCTGATTAACAAGGTCTCTGCGTCACTCGTCCTGTGCCTCACCGGTCTCTGCTTCATGCGGTGTGTGCATCAGCCTGTACATGCTTGACTCGGTCTCTGCCTCACCCGATCTCTGCTTCCCATTTTCTGTGACTCACCACGTCTTCGCCTCACTCTCTCTGTCTCCCATTTCTCTGCTTGCTTCGGGCTGTGCCTCACCCGGTCTCTGCTGAACCAGGTCTTTGCACAGACGGCCTGGCATATGTCGGGTGACACAGAGAACGTATCATGCAGAGAGCGAGTCCGTTAGACACCGCGTCCGACAGAGAAAGGGTACGGCAGTGACCGGGTTGTACAAAGACCGGTCCTGGCCTGGATATTGTGGAGAAACTTTTGAAAAAAATATAAAAATATTCTAAATTTTTCGAAAAATCGAAAAACGTAGGACATCTTCCAAAAGGCGCACAAAACCGAAAATTTTTGAAAAATTCTGAATTCAAAATTTTTGTCGAAAATTTCGAAAATTTTTAGTTTTCTTCGCGTTTCACGCCATTTGCAGCCATTTTCAATTTTTTTAAAATTTCGTCAATTTTTGAAAATCTTCAAAGGGGTACCCCTTTGAGAAATTTCAATTTTTTCGAAAATTTTCGAAAAATCAAAAAACGTGGGAAATCGTCCAAAAAGCGCACAAAACTAAGAATTTTTGAAAATTTTCAACTTTTAATTTTCTTTCGAATTTTCCGAAAATTCTCGGTTTTGTGCGCATTTCAGAGCGTTTGCAGCGTTTTTTGATTTTTCGAAAAATTTGAAATTTTTTTCTTCTAAATTTGACCTTGCCTATCCCTATCAGGACTAGACTCCGCCGGGCTGTCTATTTCACACAGTCTCAGCCATACTCAGTCTGCTGTACACGGTGTGATTCACCAGGTCTGTGCTTGACTCCGTCTCTGATTAACAAGGTCTCTGCGTCACTCGTCCTGTGCCTCACCGGTCTCTGCTTCATGCGGTGTGTGCATCAGCCTGTACATGCTTGACTCGGTCTCTGCCTCACCCGATCTCTGCTTCCCATTTTCTGTGACTCACCACGTCTTCGCCTCACTCTCTCTGTCTCCCATTTCTCTGCTTGCTTCGGGCTGTGCCTCACCCGGTCTCTGCTGAACCAGGTCTTTGCACAGACGGCCTGGCATATGTCGGGTGACACAGAGAACGTATCATGCAGAGAGCGAGTCCGTTAGACACCGCGTCCGACAGAGAAAGGGTACGGCAGTGACCGGGTTGTACAAAGACCGGTCCTGGCCTGGATATTGTGGAGAAACTTTTGAAAAAAATATAAAAATATTCTAAATTTTTCGAAAAATCGAAAAACGTAGGACATCTTCCAAAAGGCGCACAAAACCGAAAATTTTTGAAAAATTCTGAATTCAAAATTTTTGTCGAAAATTTCGAAAATTTTTAGTTTTCTTCGCGTTTCACGCCATTTGCAGCCATTTTCAATTTTTTTAAAATTTCGTCAATTTTTGAAAATCTTCAAAGGGGTACCCCTTTGAGAAATTTCAATTTTTTCGAAAATTTTCGAAAAATCAAAAAACGTGGGAAATCGTCCAAAAAGCGCACAAAACTAAGAATTTTTGAAAATTTTCAACTTTTAATTTTCTTTCGAATTTTCCGAAAATTTTCGGTTTTGTGCGCATTTCAGAGCGTTTGCAGCGTTTTTTGATTTTTCGAAAAATTTGAAATTTTTTTCTTCTAAATTTGACCTTGCCTATCCCTATCAGGACTAGACTCCGCCGGGCTGTCTATTTCACACAGTCTCAGCCATACTCAGTCTGTGAGGCAACCGGTATCTGCTGTACACGGTGTGTGATTCACCAGGTCTGTGCTTGACTCCGTCTCTGATTAACAAGGTCTCTGCGTCACTCGTCCTGTGCCTCACCGGTCTCTGCTTCATGCGGTGTGTGCATCAGCCTGTACATGCTTGACTCGGTCTCTGCCTCACCCGATCTCTGCTTCCCATTTTCTGTGACACACCACGTCTTCGCCTCACTCTCTCTGTCTCCCATTTCTCTGCTTGCTTCGGGCTGTGCCTCACCCGGTCTCTGCTGAACCAGGTCTTTGCACAGACGGCCTGGCATATGTCGGGTGACAGAGAACGTATCATGCAGAGAGCGAGTCCGTTAGACACCGCGTCCGACAGAGAAAGGGTACGGCAGTGACCGGGTTGTACAAAGACCGGTCCTGGCCTGGATATTGTGGAGAAACTTTTGAAAAAAATATAAAAATTTTCTAAATTTTTCGAAAAATCGAAAAACGTAGGACATCTTCCAAAAGGCGCACAAAACCGAAAATTTTTGAAAAATTCTGAATTCAAAATTTTTGTCGAAAATTTCGAAAATTTTTAGTTTTCTTCGCGTTTCACGCCATTTGCAGCCATTTTCAATTATTTTAAAATTTCGTCAATTTTTGAAAATCTTCAAAGGGGTACCCCTTTGAGAAATTTCAATTTTTTCGAAAATTTTCGAAAAATCAAAAAACGTGGGAAATCGTCCAAAAAGCGCACAAAACTAAGAATTTTTGAAAATTTTCAACTTTTAATTTTCTTTCGAATTTTCCGAAAATTTTCGGTTTTGTGCGCATTTCAGAGCGTTTGCAGCGTTTTTTGATTTTTCGAAAAATTTGAAATTTTTTTCTTCTAAATTTGACCTTGCCTATCCCTATCAGGACTAGACTCCGCCGGGCTGTCTATTTCACACAGTCTCAGCCATACTCAGTCTGTGAGGCAACCGGTATCTGCTGTACACGGTGTGTGATTCACCAGGTCTGTGCTTGACTCCGTCTCTGATTAACAAGGTCTCTGCGTCACTCGTCCTGTGCCTCACCGGTCTCTGCTTCATGCGGTGTGTGCATCAGCCTGTACATGCTTGACTCGGTCTCTGCCTCACCCGATCTCTGCTTCCCATTTTCTGTGACACACCACGTCTTCGCCTCACTCTCTCTGTCTCCCATTTCTCTGCTTGCTTCGGGCTGTGTTTCACCCGGTCTCTGCTGAACCAGGTCTTTGCACAGACGGCCTGGCATATGTCGGGTGACACAGAGAACGTATCATGCAGAGAGCGAGTCCGTTAGACACCGCGTCCGACAGAGAAAGGGTACGGCAGTGACCGGGTTGTACAAAGACCGGTCCTGGCCTGGATATTGTGGAGAAACTTTTGAAAAAAATATAAAAATTTTCTAAATTTTTCGAAAAATCGAAAAACGTAGGACATCTTCCAAAAGGCGCACAAAACCGAAAATTTTTGAAAAATTCTGAATTCAAAATTTTTGTCGAAAATTTTCAGTTTTCTTCGCGTTTCACGCCATTTGCAGCCATTTTCAATTTTTTTAAAATTTCGTCAATTTTTGAAAATCTTCAAAGGGGTACCCCTTTGAGAAATTTCAATTTTTTCGAAAATTTTCGAAAAATCAAAAAACGTGGGAAATCGTCCAAAAAGCGCACAAAACTAAGAATTTTTGAAAATTTTCAACTTTTAATTTTCTTTCGAATTTTCCGAAAATTTTCGGTTTTGTGCGCATTTCAGAGCGTTTGCAGCGTTTTTTGATTTTTCGAAAAATTTGAAATTTTTTTCTTCTAAATTTGACCTTGCCTATCCCTATCAGGACTAGACTCCGCCGGGCTGTCTATTTCACACAGTCTCAGCCATACTCAGTCTGTGAGGCAACCGGTATCTGCTGTACACGGTGTGTGATTCACCAGGTCTGTGCTTGACTCCGTCTCTGATTAACAAGGTCTCTGCGTCACTCGTCCTGTGCCTCACCGGTCTCTGCTTCATGCGGTGTGTGCATCAGCCTGTACATGCTTGACTCGGTCTCTGCCTCACCCGATCTCTGCTTCCCATTTTCTGTGACACACCACGTCTTCGCCTCACTCTCTCTGTCTCCCATTTCTCTGCTTGCTTCGGGCTGTGCCTCACCCGGTCTCTGCTGATCCAGGTCTTTGCACAGACGGCCTGGCATATGTCGGGTGACACAGAGAACGTATCATGCAGAGAGCGAGTCCGTTAGACACCGCGTCCGACAGAGAAAGGGTACGGCAGTGACCGGGTTGTACAAAGACCGGTCCTGGCCTGGATATTGTGGAGAAACTTTTGAAAAAAATATAAAAATTTTCTAAATTTTTCGAAAAATCGAAAAACGTAGGACATCTTCCAAAAGGCGCACAAAACCGAAAATTTTTGAAAAATTCTGAATTCAAAATTTTTGTCGAAAATTTCGAAAATTTTCAGTTTTCTTCGCGTTTCACGCCATTTGCAGCCATTTTCAATTTTTTTAAAATTTCGTCAATTTTTGAAAATCTTCAAAGGGGTACCCCTTTGAGAAATTTCAATTTTTTCGAAAATTTTCGAAAAATCAAAAAACGTGGGAAATCGTCCAAAAAGCGCACAAAACTAAGAATTTTTGAAAATTTTCAACTTTTAATTTTCTTTCGAATTTTCCGAAAATTTTCGGTTTTGTGCGCATTTCAGAGCGTTTGCAGCGTTTTTTGATTTTTCGAAAAATTTGAAATTTTTTTCTTCTAAATTTGACCTTGCCTATCCCTATCAGGACTAGACTCCGCCGGGCTGTCTATTTCACACAGTCTCAGCCATACTCAGTCTGCTGTACACGGTGTGTGATTCACCAGGTCTGTGCTTGACTCCGTCTCTGATTAACAAGGTCTCTGCGTCACTCGTCCTGTGCCTCACCGGTCTCTGCTTCATGCGGTGTGTGCATCAGCCTGTACATGCTTGACTCGGTCTCTGCCTCACCCGATCTCTGCTTCCCATTTTCTGTGACACACCACGTCTTCGCCTCACTCTCTCTGTCTCCCATTTCTCTGCTTGCTTCGGGCTGTGCCTCACCCGGTCTCTGCTGAACCAGGTCTTTGCACAGACGGCCTGGCATATGTCGGGTGACACAGAGAACGTATCATGCAGAGAGCGAGTCCGTTAGACACCGCGTCCGACAGAGAAAGGGTACGGCAGTGACCGGGTTGTACAAAGACCGGTCCTGGCCTGGATATTGTGGAGAAACGTTTGAAAAAAATATAAAAATTTTCTAAATTTTTCGAAAAATCGAAAAACGTAGGACATCTTCCAAAAGGCGCACAAAACCGAAAATTTTTGAAAAATTCTGAATTCAAAATTTTTGTCGAAAATTTCGAAAATTTTCAGTTTTCTTCGCGTTTCACGCCATTTGCAGCCATTTTCAATTTTTTTAAAATTTCGTCAATTTTTGAAAATCTTCAAAGGGGTACCCCTTTGAGAAATTTCAATTTTTTCGAAAATTTTCGAAAAATCAAAAAACGTGGGAAATCGTCCAAAAAGCGCACAAAACTAAGAATTTTTGAAAATTTTCAACTTTTAATTTTCTTTCGAATTTTCCGAAAATTTTCGGTTTTGTGCGCATTTCAGAGCGTTTGCAGCGTTTTTTGATTTTTCGAAAAATTTGA
Organism: Zootermopsis nevadensis; assembly: GCF_977971745.1. NCBI lineage: Eukaryota > Metazoa > Arthropoda > Insecta > Blattodea > Termopsidae > Zootermopsis > Zootermopsis nevadensis. The sequence goes on from NW_028259163.1 coordinate 1,650,557, forward strand.
AATTTTTTTCTTCTAAATTTGACCTTGCCTAACCCTATCAGGACTAGACTCCGCCGGGCTGTCTATTTCACACAGTCTCAGCCATACTCAGTCTGCTGTACACGGTGTGTGATTCACCAGGTCTGTGCTTGACTCCGTCTCTGATTAACAAGGTCTCTGCGTCACTCGTCCTGTGCCTCACCGGTCTCTGCTTCATGCGGTGTGTGCATCAGCCTGTACATGCTTGACTCGGTCTCTGCCTCACCCGATCTCTGCTTCCCATTTTCTGTGACACACCACGTCTTCGCCTCACTCTCTCTGTCTCCCATTTCTCTGCTTGCTTCGGGCAGTGCCTCACCCGGTCTCTGCTGAACCAGGTCTTTGCACAGACGGCCTGGCATATGTCGGGTGACACAGAGAACGTATCATGCAGAGAGCGAGTCCGTTAGACACCGCGTCCGACAGAGAAAGGGTACGGCAGTGACCGGGTTGTACAAAGACCGGTCCTGGCCTGGATATTGTGGAGAAACTTTTGAAAAAAATATAAAAATTTTCTAAATTTTTCGAAAAATCGAAAAACGTAGGACATCTTCCAAAAGGCGCACAAAACCGAAAATTTTTGAAAAATTCTGAATTCAAAATTTTTGTCGAAAATTTCGAAAATTTTCAGTTTTCTTCGCGTTTCACGCCATTTGCAGCCATTTTCAATTTTTTTAAAATTTCGTCAATTTTTGAAAATCTTCAAAGGGGTACCCCTTTGAGAAATTTCAATTTTTTCGAAAATTTTCGAAAAATCAAAAAACGTGGGAAATCGTCCAAAAAGCGCACAAAACTAAGAATTTTTGAAAATTTTCAACTTTTAATTTTCTTTCGAATTTTCCGAAAATTTTCGGTTTTGTGCGCATTTCAGAGCGTTTGCAGCGTTTTTTGATTTTTCGAAAAATTTGAAATTTTTTTCTTCTAAATTTGACCTTGCCTATCCCTATCAGGACTAGACTCCGCCGGGCTGTCTATTTCACACAGTCTCAGCCATACTCAGTCTGTGAGGCAACCGGTATCTGCTGTACACGGTGTGTGATTCACCAGGTCTGTGCTTGACTCCGTCTCTGATTAACAAGGTCTCTGCGTCACTCGTCCTGTGCCTCACCGGTCTCTGCTTCATGCGGTGTGTGCATCAGCCTGTACATGCTTGACTCGGTCTCTGCCTCACCCGATCTCTGCTTCCCATTTTCTGTGACACACCACGTCTTCGCCTCACTCTCTCTGTCTCCCATTTCTCTGCTTGCTTCGGGCTGTGCCTCACCCGGTCTCTGCTGAACCAGGTCTTTGCACAGACGGCCTGGCATATGTCGGGTGACACAGAGAACGTATCATGCAGAGAGCGAGTCCGTTAGACACCGCGTCCGACAGAGAAAGGGTACGGCAGTGACCGGGTTGTACAAAGACCGGTCCTGGCCTGGATATTGTGGAGAAACTTTTGAAAAAAATATAAAAAATTTCTAAATTTTTCGAAAAATCGAAAAACATAGGACATCTTCCAAAAGGCGCACAAAACCGAAAATTTTTGAAAAATTCTGAATTCAAAATTTTTGTCGAAAATTTCGAAAATTTTCAGTTTTCTTCGCGTTTCACGCCATTTGCAGCCATTTTCAATTTTTTTAAAATTTCGTCAATTTTTGAAAATCTTCAAAGGGGTACCCCTTTGAGAAATTTCAATTTTTTCGAAAATTTTCGAAAAATCAAAAAACGTGGGAAATCGTCCAAAAAGCGCACAAAACTAAGAATTTTTGAAAATTTTCAACTTTTAATTTTCTTTCGAATTTTCCGAAAATTTTCGGTTTTGTGCGCATTTCAGAGCGTTTGCAGCGTTTTTTGATTTTTCGAAAAATTTGAAATTTTTTTCTTCTAAATTTGACCTTGCCTATCCCTATCAGGACTAGACTCCGCCGGGCTGTCTATTTCACACAGTCTCAGCCATACTCAGTCTGCTGTACACGGTGTGTGATTCACCAGGTCTGTGCTTGACTCCGTCTCTGATTAACAAGGTCTCTGCGTCACTCGTCCTGTGCCTCACCGGTCTCTGCTTCATGCGGTGTGTGCATCAGCCTGTACATGCTTGACTCGGTCTCTGCCTCACCCGATCTCTGCTTCCCATTTTCTGTGACACACCACGTCTTCGCCTCACTCTCTCTGTCTCCCATTTCTCTGCTTGCTTCGGGCTGTGCCTCACCCGGTCTCTGCTGATCCAGGTCTTTGCACAGACGGCCTGGCATATGTCGGGTGACACAGAGAACGTATCATGCAGAGAGCGAGTCCGTTAGACACCGCGTCCGACAGAGAAAGGGTACGGCAGTGACCGGGTTGTACAAAGACCGGTCCTGGCCTGGATATTGTGGAGAAACTTTTGAAAAAAATATAAAAAATTTCTAAATTTTTCGAAAAATCGAAAAACGTAGGACATCTTCCAAAAGGCGCACAAAACCGAAAATTTTTGAAAAATTCTGAATTCAAAATTTTTGTCGAAAATTTCGAAAATTTTCAGTTTTCTTCGCGTTTCACGCCATTTGCAGCCATTTTCAATTTTTTTAAAATTTCGTCAATTTTTGAAAATCTTCAAAGGGGTACCCCTTTGAGAAATTTCAATTTTTTCGAAAATTTTCGAAAAATCAAAAAACGTGGGAAATCGTCCAAAAAGCGCACAAAACTAAGAATTTTTGAAAATTTTCAACTTTTAATTTTCTTTCGAATTTTCCGAAAATTTTCGGTTTTGTGCGCATTTCAGAGCGTTTGCAGCGTTTTTTGATTTTTCGAAAAATTTGAAATTTTTTTCTTCTAAATTTGACCTTGCCTATCCCTATCAGGACTAGACTCCGCCGGGCTGTCTATTTCACACAGTCTCAGCCATACTCAGTCTGTGAGGCAACCGGTATCTGCTGTACACGGTGTGTGATTCACCAGGTCTGTGCTTGACTCCGTCTCTGATTAACAAGGTCTCTGCGTCACTCGTCCTGTGCCTCACCGGTCTCTGCTTCATGCGGTGTGTGCATCAGCCTGTACATGCTTGACTCGGTCTCTGCCTCACCCGATCTCTGCTTCCCATTTTCTGTGACACACCACGTCTTCGCCTCACTCTCTCTGTCTCCCATTTCTCTGCTTGCTTCGGGCTGTGCCTCACCCGGTCTCTGCTGAACCAGGTCTTTGCACAGACGGCCTGGCATATGTCGGGTGACACAGAGAACGTATCATGCAGAGAGCGAGTCCGTTAGACACCGCGTCCGACAGAGAAAGGGTACGGCAGTGACCGGGTTGTACAAAGACCGGTCCTGGCCTGGATATTGTGGAGAAACTTTTGAAAAAAATATAAAAATTTTCTAAATTTTTCGAAAAATCGAAAAACGTAGGACATCTTCCAAAAGGCGCACAAAACCGAAAATTTTTGAAAAATTCTGAATTCAAAATTTTTGTCGAAAATTTCGAAAATTTTCAGTTTTCTTCGCGTTTCACGCCATTTGCAGCCATTTTCAATTTTTTTAAAATTTCGTCAATTTTTGAAAATCTTCAAAGGGGTACCCCTTTGAGAAATTTCAATTTTTTCGAAAATTTTCGAAAAATCAAAAAACGTGGGAAATCGTCCAAAAAGCGCACAAAACTAAGAATTTTTGAAAATTTTCAACTTTTAATTTTCTTTCGAATTTTCCGAAAATTTTCGGTTTTGTGCGCATTTCAGAGCGTTTGCAGCGTTTTTTGATTTTTCGAAAAATTTGAAATTTTTTTCTTCTAAATTTGACCTTGCCTATCCCTATCAGGACTAGACTCCGCCGGGCTGTCTATTTCACACAGTCTCAGCCATACTCAGTCTGCTGTACACGGTGTGATTCACCAGGTCTGTGCTTGACTCCGTCTCTGATTAACAAGGTCTCTGCGTCACTCGTCCTGTGCCTCACCGGTCTCTGCTTCATGCGGTGTGTGCATCAGCCTGTACATGCTTGACTCGGTCTCTGCCTCACCCGATCTCTGCTTCCCATTTTCTGTGACTCACCACGTCTTCGCCTCACTCTCTCTGTCTCCCATTTCTCTGCTTGCTTCGGGCTGTGCCTCACCCGGTCTCTGCTGAACCAGGTCTTTGCACAGACGGCCTGGCATATGTCGGGTGACACAGAGAACGTATCATGCAGAGAGCGAGTCCGTTAGACACCGCGTCCGACAGAGAAAGGGTACGGCAGTGACCGGGTTGTACAAAGACCGGTCCTGGCCTGGATATTGTGGAGAAACTTTTGAAAAAAATATAAAAAATTTCTAAATTTTCAACTTTTAATTTTCTTTCGAATTTTTCAAAGTTTTCAAAAAAATTTTCCCACGAGAAGCATGTGAGCCTCGGTGAATGCCTCACACCGTCTCTGCCGGAGTGGACGTGGACGATATAAGGAAGTCAACTGGAAATTAATATACATTCTGTTTTTCTCAACAGCCTGAAGATACATTGCAGAGTTTGAAGTGACACTGATCCACTCTCCCCTTTTCAACAACAGTCGAAAGGGGGAGGTTTTCAGTTCTATAGGTCGTTGGTTCACTTGGCAAACGTCCCTGAAATAGGGTGTAACACCATCTTACAAAAAAAAACAGCAATGTACAATTAGAAACAAAAACATTTACTTCCTTAAGACAAATTGTATTACATATACGTTACACGGCGTCATTGATTATCGTACTATTCACATTTATTCGATCAAATCCTCTAAATCATGGCTGAACAACGGAGAGAGGATATGGAATTTAAAAAATCTCTAAAGCTTTGCATGAAATGTAGAGCCTAGTCACCTCAAGGTCAATTTCACTGCATAAATATGAAAAATTTCTCCGAGATTGGACCAGCCATTCTCCACTTACATGTTACTAATATTTCCATACAAAAACACAATTATATTTCACTTTGCATACAGATTTTGGAAATGGAATTTAAGAATTTTTGGGGGCGCGTGTAAAAACTTCGTACCATTCTACGCAATCGGTTACGCTGTATTAGACACAGATTACAAGACCGCGGAGAAGGTAATGTAAATTCTGAGTTCCCGGGACAACAGAGTAGCTGTGCCGGAAAAAAAAAAATTGTCTTGGCCATCACGTTCACCGGACTTCACACCATTTGGCTCACTGTTACGGGAATTTATCGAAGAATAAATTTTTACAGTAACCGTATTCAACAAATCTAATGAGCTACGTAAAATGTGCGATTGATTACACTGCCTACATTACAACTCATTAGAGAAGCAAAATATTTTCACACGCTTTTGAATTCGTAAAAATACAAATCTCTCTCTCTGTATTAACGAACTCGACATAGTTACTGCTCTACTTCAAGTTTCAAACACGAGGCAAAATTATACAGGGTGTCCCAAAAATATTTATAAACAGCAGTAACTTTAGTGGTTATTTAACATCTACAGCGTATTAGCTAATTCACTAAGTTTCAATGCTAACGTATTTAATGGTTTAATTTATTAAACTGTCTCTAATTAATTCACTAAATGCGTATACACGTCTTTCGGAGACCTGTATATATACAAGTTTAATCTGAACCTAACATCGGCACAACTTTCCAAACACATCAATACAAATATTATTTCTAAACACAATCAAATATAAAACTTGTTTACGAAGATGGCTTCTTCTGGATTGTTGCACCGTGTAGTCTGGTAGATACTGATGACGTTTCTACTTCATCAGGGCGATATCCTCTGAAACGTCGATCAGTATCCACGGTGCAACAACCCAGAAGACAGCCATCTTCATATTCGTCGCCAGTGAAAACCTGAAATCTCACAAAACTTATATACGTTTGCCTTTGTTATGGTGAGCAAATTGATACCTGAGTGAAATTCTCTCTTAATGTCTCGCCTTGTTACAATGTACAAACTGTAGCAACGTGCAGAGTGTCCCACTTAACGTGGAACCCACCACGACAGCAAGCCACGTCAGTAGCGACTGAAATACCGAGAAATGAGTGAGTCATAACGCAGAACACATTCGTCGCGTGCTGGTAGATGGGTTCCGAGTAACGTGGGACACTCTGTATATAATGTCATAACAAACGTTTTATCGAAACACCATTATATCTAAACACTTTTCCGTACGATACTCGGGTTACGGAGTGTATGAGTCTCTTCGTCGATGAGTGATTTGACAACAGCTGATCGACCACGAGGTACTTTATGGAATAAGTCCTCACACTTCATTCCTCGTGGAATCCTTTCACTGTTGAGCAGACTTCGCACGGCACATGAAAATGACCAACCCCTACATCGGCCGATTACAAGTATAATAAATCGTGCAAAGAACGATGTTGTTTTGGGTTAGGCCATGTGCACGTGCCGCTAGATACACTGAGGGTGGAGACAATATATTTATCTGAAACGTCGAACACTATCTACGAGCCTCCACGCCACAACCCAGAAGAAGGAAAAAAACATTCTCACCGCCATGAAAACTACAGATTTGACTGAAATTTGTTCTTAAATTAATTTCTGAAGATGAAAATGACGACTAATACAATTATTATTTTCAAAGTTAAAAATCAAAAAGTAAAAGGATATTTCACAAGAGAGAAAACTAAAAACCAGTTAATGTGTTATGCGAGGTCAGAGGCTGACCTATCCAGACCTCGGCTTGTACGTAACAACACATTTTCACACGTAGTCACACTGAACATCACGACACAAACACTCTTAAATTCTTCTCAGAGTTATATTAACATATTCTGTAACACTTCAAAACGAAATCTGACATAATCCTTCCTTATCTTTACAGTCTAAATTTAATTACATTATTATTATTATTATTAAACATATTGGCACTTACAACATTATGTATACATTTCCCCAGAAGATATTCGATTTTCTTTTATATATAAACGTATTTAATACAATTACATATACACAGACCCTGTAATTTCACAGTGACCTTGAAAATGGTCGACGATTTATAAGTTTTCGTATCGGGGAACGAAGTCACAGAGACTTCACGACCGCCTGACCTTTACCTTCTTCTCGGGACACATCTACAGCGTTCTCCGAGTATCAGGTGGGCCCCGTAGCAGCTGGTGCAACGAAGGGGGTCCACTTCAAGTAGGCGGGGTCAATCGCTTTATACAAGGACCCCCTCTTTTTCATGCGCTCTACATATTCATCGATAACATCCTGAAAGATAAAGCCAAAATGACTGACTGACTGTGACCAATGTTGCTTTATAGTCAATCATCTCAGACGAGTGTCCATGGACAAAGTGGGGTCATTGCATATGCAACCCGTGAGACGTAAAGCAAGGCCACGTTCCCCTATTCTAAATCTAAAGCTGTATACACACATAATCAAAAATATTACTCTGTAAGGCCCAAAATCACATAATAACCATTCTGCATTCTATTGAAAACTCAGAGACGTGCAACTCTTAAGACTATTTCTTCCTGCGTTTTTATTTTTGGTTATTGAAAAATTGTCAGTGGAACGACGGTTCCGGAGAATTTGACGTAAATACGTCTATACGGAAAGGAAGTTTATATATTGGCTTTATTGTAAATATTTCCTTTATACATGCTTTACATTTGAGATAAGTTTGATTAAGACTTTGCTTATTTAACTTGAATTAGTTACGCTTAAGATGGGTCTGTGGTAGCTGAATGTAATGTAATGTAATGTTTTATAGGTAACAACAATTCCGAGTAAACACGACGTTCCCTAGGTAACCAGGTTACACTTTCTTGCCGAATGACCCTTCCTTATAGACGTATTTACGTCCAAAAAAGCTAAAAAATTGTCTGTTGTGTTATAACTTTTTTAATTCCAATTTGGACTCCATTCTCTGACTGATGGCTAAACTTTACACGGCACACCAAACGTTACACTTATAATTTTGGCAGAAGGAACAGGTATTTTAACCATTACTCCTTCTTTCGTACTATTTCCCCATTGTTTCTACCCAATTTCCACTTTTTACTTCAGTGAATAGAGACAATTATCCTCCCGCTCCTCTGCACGCATCCATAAAATCTTTAACATCGCTGACCTACGATAAAATTCAGTGAAACGTAAAATAGCAATACAAAAATTACGATATTCACTGCCGTGTGCTAATGTGGCTCTGTGTCGGGTAATGGAAACGTTAGATTCATAAACTACTGTTATTATTTAGTTTCCCAAATACAGGGTGTTCATAAACGAATTGAAGAAAAAAAAAACCCGCCAACAGCTGCCCTTGTGTGATGGCATACTAAAATAAAATTCAACAGATCACAGAACACCAAACGACGTATTATCTTGCCTAAATGTTCATGTGTGTACGTCTAATTTTTTTTTATTAGAATCTAAAGTTTTGACGGTGGCGAAAAAACTTCCACCGTGATCACGTGCGCTGTGATTACACGTGATCCTGTAGGTGGTTGTTGAAGTTACAGATTAATTTCACCCTGAAGACTCCAGCGGTAAATCCCTCCGAAACTTCGATAACCACCTACAAGTCCACACGCTGACACAACTAAAAATATCAGGATAAACAAGTTAAAATTATTTTTCAACTTTTATATACCCTGATGAGACTGAGGAAAACCAAGAAAGAACCGAACCGGTTGCTTTTTTCGGCACTTCGCATCTCCAGTGATCTCAATGCCATTAAGAACACGTGCGAGGAACTTAAGAATGGACCGACAGAAAACTTAGAAACAAAGGAAGTAAGATACAAAAACTCACGAAGAAATCAATTTATTCGCATTGCAAAACCACGTGAAGGGAAGCAAGTTCCTTACCTGTTTCTTTAGTATGATGTGTTTCCCCTTCCAGTATTTCATCATGCCCAGTGCCTGCAGAGTGCTCACAATGTCGTAAGAGTTGATTGCCATCTCCTGACTGATATCTGCCAAGCACACACCAACAAAAAAAAAAACACTCCATATTACTCTCCGTTCAATATTTCCAGAAACTTTCGTCTGTTGACAACATTTAACAGCGCAGAAATCTGAGGAGGCGAAGAGACGAAGTCGATCACACGTTACGACGAGAGATAAAGCTAATTTAATGTCCCTTATGAAGAGTCAAGAACTCTAGGAAACAGTGAACAGAAAGAATTAACATTTCAAGGTCACACTCGTAGAGATGTAACTGGGGAAAAAAAACCAGAAAGTTTCGGGTTCAGATCTGGCGTGTGCACGAAAACACTGCCTAATTTAAATACAAGCAGTCACGTGAAGAATTTATTACGGGGCCAGCCACTGGACACGATCATGAACCAGTTACATCCTGTTCTAATCGACCAACTTCCAAAAAAAGTAATCTCAATCAAAAATTCTGTATTCATTTCTAATTTCCCACTCCGAGCTACATTCTTATCTATCGCAAGACTGTTAATTTAAGTGCCTTAAGAATATCAGGTGATGTATAAGAATCAAAAAGTCACCGCCACCGATCCGACGCTCCTACGTTGTCTTAAAGTTTATTTCATTTACAGTCAAAAATCACAACAAAAATGTTCTTCCTCTGTTTAAGAAAATATACCCGCAATTCGTTTACAATTCCCGGGCCAAACAAACTGAGAAATGAACAAAAACATCACGAAAACAAACGTGATCCATACATGACCGCAGATGACAGGAAAAATATTGAAATCGATGTTTGAGGGTCACGGTTTGGAAGGGCGGATTCGATTAAGCGGTCTTTGCGAACCCCGTGACATCGAACGTCGCGGTCGGAATGTTAACATTCCAGTGTCATCTATACGGAAAGCGCCAAGCTCAAATCACGATGTGGTAGACTCCGGGTCTTCAGCTCTCAAGATGGAGACAGTATGTTCTTCCGAAACGTTGGTATCTATCCATGAGTCTACACTGTGCTACAACCCAGAACATCAAATCTCATATTTTCGTTAATCATCCGCGTCTGTATGCAATGCACATCCATCGCTACAAAGATTATCTCTGCTCCTATCATCAGAGATAATTCGTCGGAACAATGACACGATGATTCCTGGGGTGTATAACGCATAGATTTTTATCTATGCCCCGTCTATACTCATTCACAAAAAAGGTGCAAAAGCTTAAAGTGACAATTTATAGACATCTAATCCATTTTTCATTAACCGACTTTTAATCGAAACACCCTGTAGAATGTAAATAAGCTAAGTTTCCTATCTTACCTTTGACAGAGAGCTCCTTGCCGCCAAAGTTGCAGAGGTACTCCAAGAGGACATCCTTCCAGTAACTTCGATACGATATGAGCCCCAGGTCAGAGAGGGGTTTCTCCGGTGATCCAACTTTACCTTCGACCCGCGTTAAGAGGTAACCTGCCGGCAAACGATTAACAGGCTAACAGAACAAGCTGTTAATTCTGCGGAGACAAGGAACAGATATGAAGCCACACTGACCAAGACTGAGTGCCTGGAGAGAATTTATGGAATTAGGGACTGAGGTTCGATGCCTGGCAGAGACGCGGATTCTTCTACTCGCCAAACTGGACAACAGATTCCATTACTGACCAAACTGACGAAGATGTTAAGAGACAAAAGAATTACGTGTTCCAGAGTAAACTGACGTAAGTCCAAACATTACAACCGAAATAATACATGGACGCCGTCGCCAAGTGAGTATCATTTCTGATTCGTAATCGGGAGGTTAGCCACGGTGATCTAGCGGTTAGAACGCTGGCCTTGTAATCCTGGGGTCTCGGGTTCGAATTTATAACTTGTGTTGGGCAAGGCCGTGGTCTAGGCAACACGGAGTTTTCCTCCGTGGCATCCCAACAATTACTCCATTCACACACAGAAGAAGGCAATGGCAAACCACTTCTGGATCATCTGCCAAGAACGTATATGAACAGGTCCCAGTCCGAGAAAAAGATGGAAGGATCCTGTTCATATGGACCTGTCGTCAGACAGAACACTAAATAATAATAAGATGAGGTGGTCTAGCGGTTAGAACGCTGGCCTTGTAATCCTGGGGTCTCGGGTTCGATTTCCGGCGGTGCCCGAATTTATAACTTGTGTTGGGCAAGGCCGTGGTCTAGGCAACACGGAGTTTTCCGCCGTGGCATCCCAACAATTACTCCATTCACACACAGAAGAAGGCAATGGCAAACCACTTCTGGATCATCTGCCAAGAACGTATATGAACAGGTCCCAGTCCGAGAAGAGAAAAGGATGGAAGGATCCTGTTCATATGGACCTGTCGTCAGACAGAACACTAAATAAATAAAATAATAAAATCGGGAGGTCCCGAGTTAAAAATCTCGGCCTGAAAACAGAATCGCCTATTTCGTGGTCTTCCTCAGTCCCCAGACCCCTACCACAGCCTTTTTGAATTCGTTGTTCACGAAACATCCGACGTGTTTACCTGAGCAGCTGACAGCGTCGTTGAATAAACAATCCAATGTTCACGGGGAGTTACTTTACCCGAGACCGAGGGACCGAGGGATCTGACGAAGTGTGAAGTTGATCTGTCAGGTAGCAGCTTCCCTTTTCTTCCTTCGAGGTAGACGCCATTGGGGAGGAGCTGTAAGTCGCGGGACGGAATAGAATACGGCGTGACGTAACAAGAGGATGACTGTCAACTGTCAGAGAAGCCAGCGCCAATGCGATATGACGTCAGTCAGGGAAAGCGGAAATGACGCAAAGATTAAGAACAACGGAGATCTAGGAGGAGAAATGCACTTGGGCACGGAAGAATCACACGAAATACAAATAAAATGTAATTTGCTTGTGGTTTATTTAAAGACAGTTACAGTACCCGAGGTAATGTTAAGATGGTTAATAATGAACGTGGAAGGAAGTGGGCGTGACCAACTTTAAGATGCTACCACGTCAGTTTTATATAGGGACTGAGGAAAACCACGAAATAGTACGGGAAGTTGGGGTCAGGGCCGAGACGTGAGCCCGGGAACTCCCGATTACGAGGCAGGTTTTTTTTTCTAACCGCTCAGTGACGACGTTCAGTGGAAAGCGCCCATTAATTTTGGGGAAAAAAAAATGAGTAGAAGAGAGAATGAAATAAAGAGAAAGGAATAAGGAAACAGGAAGGGGGCCTTGCCCCTGTATCGCCACCACCTGATCTACCTGCGTGTCTCGACGGGTAATCGACCTGCCTCGGTATTCTCATCTTCCGCTATTGGTTTCGCTTATGCACGGCTTTGTCCACGTGTCACGGACGGACGGACGGACGGACGGACATCTGCGTCCGGCTTTAAGATTTGTCACTGCCAGGTTTCCCCACTTTATCATGTCAAAGTAGGAATCCTGCATTTGTTTAAACTTCTTCGAGATCTGATAGTGGACAGATGAATTCTTGCATTTCACAGCAGCATTTAAAACGACCTCAGTCCTTAGGCGTGCAACACACAAGTGTGTACTACCATCCCTTAATAGTGAAGATTAATATATTTCTACCCTGAAGATGGAAGCATCATATTACTCCGAAACATCAGCAACCACCTACAAGACTACACGGGTTCACAGCCTAGAAGGCCGTAACGCGAACTCTTAGTGCATTAAAAACCTCAAGTTTCCCGCATATAAAATATACGCCAACAGGACTTAGGAACAGTTAATGAAACCTAACAGTGCACCGTCTCGAACACCAGACTCTGAGGTGAATGGTCACTTTGACGCTCTTTGATCTCTCTGTATAATTTTGAAGAGGGGTCTGGCTGGGCCCCAGTTTCGCCCTGGACGCAGTTGCGAGGACAAAAATTCCATCCCCTATACGAAATCGAATCCAGGTGAGGTCATTCAGCCCCCAACATCTCAAAATCTCATCACGGAAACGGAGTTCTTTTTGGATGTTCCACTGCGTAGCCAGGTAGAAATCAGAGGTATTTTCTGTCATCAACATCACGGCGATGAGTCCTGATGATGGAGGCAGCAGGGACCTCCGATACGATGTTCAGTCTCTACCATACTACACGACGCAAAACCCAGAAGGCATTCATCGTATAAGTCGTCGTCACAAATCTCCCGCGGTTGAAGACAATTCGTCAAAGATGCATCAGGGCAATCCGGCTGGTACTGCAGAAGACGAAAGTGATACGTAGTGAAAAGTCTTTGCGATCTGGCGACCTTGGTGATTAAGGTCGGTACCTGCAGCGACACTGGAGGCAACGACCAGCCTCAAAATGCTTGCACCACTAAAGCCAAGCCTGGCGCAATCACCTCATGACATGCTGACGACGTAGCTCTGTCCTGACGTCGTGTATACCCGGCGACATTACCCAGAAGAACATCATCTTCAACCGCATCATAAATGTGACGATGATTCCTCTAAAACGTCGGTCAATATCTACCAAACTAGGTAGTAACAGTGATATTCAACCATTAAAAGTCATAGTTCATAAATTATAATTTTAAAATTTAAAAAAAAATCATTATTTAAACTATTTTATGGACACTGGACTGCGGCAAATTCGCAAAACTTTTTTCGGAGAAGTGAGGTACTTCTTAGGAAATTCCACATCGTCTATGGACATCAGAACCCGTACACGAAAGCCCCACCATTTGGAGGTTGCCCTTCGTCGCGTAACATAGACCGTCACAAGTCATACCATCAGCCATCAAAAAACAATGATCAAAACCACGTCTTCACCTGAACACATCGCGAAAGTCGTCTATTGCCCTTTCCGGTGGTGGATTGCGCAATGTTACGCCACGCCATGACGCATGTGACGTCACGACCAACGATGCTTGAGTAAATTTATCAAGTTTCCTTTAAAGATATCGATTTTATTTTCAAAACAGTACACAAAACCTTTGCAAAGGATTTAATTCATCTGTTAGACGGGTAAAAAACATTTTGATCATTGCCAAGTTGGGATAATAAATAAAACAAGTTGTGAAATGCACGCATAGAGTTACAATTCGAATTCGCCTGAAAGTAAAGTTTGATTTTTAACCCAACCCAACCTAACCTAATCTAACCTAACCCAACCTATTCTAACCCAATCTAACCAAACCTAACCTAACCTAACCCAATCTAACCAAACCTAACATAACCTAACCCAATCTAACCCAACCTAACCTAACCCAATCTAACCCAACCTAACCTAATCTAACCTAACCCAACCTAACCTAATCTAACCTAACCTAATCTAACCCAACCTAATCTAACCCAACCTAACCTAACCTAACGCAATCTAACCAAACCTAACCTAACCTAACCCAATCTAACCCAACCTAACCTAACTTAATCTAACCTAACCCAACCTAACCTAATCTAACCTAACCCAACCTAACAAAGATACACAGATTACCATCGGACCGCTAAAAATTACGTCTGCCTTCATGTAAAATAATAGTTATTACTGTCTGATTTCAATCAAAATTTGTATATGCACACAAAACTTACTAAAAACTTCTGAATATCAGAGTTAATGAATATGTGTTCGTCCGTTCTAGAGTTATTTAGAAGTACTGAGACAAACAGGGCTATATTTTAATAGCGAAACAAATCAAAGAATGAAACCAAATACAATTTATAAATCCCTACCAAATGCAGTTAGACCTTGCTCAATTTCCTATGTGTGCGAAGCTGAAGGCCTTAGAGCGATTCACTTATATCAACTGACTGTGTTCATTAGAAAAACACGGACGCGTCTGGCAACAGCACGCACCTTGAACCGAGAGGCCACGCCAACTAACTTAAAGCTCTGAGCCACTCCAATTCACCTGGTGTGACATGCTGTAGAAGGCGTGTGTTGAACTCATTTGAATATCAAAGCCGCATGACAGCGAGCCAATATGAGCAACTTCACGGTTTCCTCGGACACCACGTCACCTCTACCGACTGCAGACCACTCGAATCGACAAAAAACATCAAGCTGACCAGTGACCCCACAGTTCCGAGGTCACGAATACGCTCCTGTAGCATGCATTCATGGTAGGTGTTCAAAACGCTATGAATCTCCTGTAAATGTTCCCAAAATACAACGTTCGACGCCTTCAGGTCATAAAATCACAGTTCAGTAATATACACACTACATTAACTTTATTTCGTGAAAAATTCAAAGGCTATATACAGGGTGTGTCTATTACAGCGCCCAAGAAGTGTACTTAACTGGGCCAGTGAAGTCGAGTGCGGCGAATATGCGGAAGAGGATCCGACACTGGAGAGGGGATGTGCAGAGTATTGATCCCCGCTCTCTCTCTCTCTCTCACTCCACACTGGGCCAAGCCGTCGGCGCGCATTTACGTCGCGACTGTTGTAAGAGAACTGGCAGTGAACAGCCCCGGAGACATGCTCACACTCGCCCTAAGCGATTTATGGTTAAAAATCACCGAATTTCTACATAATTAGGCGAGGTTTCAGGTTCTCATGGCTGTATAACGATCGTCTGTCTCATCGCCCACATATGGAGGAGGGACCCACAAGACTACTTCTCCATTAACACTTACTAATGCCGCGAGAATTCAGGCGATGGAAACAATACTTGGAGGCCACCACAAAAACATTAGCCGTGAAGATGGCAACAACGTTTGCCGAAACGTTGGAATAATTCAACATTTTACACAGCTTATCTAGGAAAGTCGAGTCCAAGAGACTTCCAAATTACTGACCTGTTTTTTGGTTCCAGGAAAGGAAGATCGGTCATGGCTGTGATGGCGGACCAGTGCCAAATTAAACGTACCATAAACGCATTCAACGAAACATCAGACATTCAAAACCTGTTCCTCTCACATACATTTCCAATATCACAGTCCCAGAGATTCCAAAGAATTTAAAATGTCGTTTTTCGTAGATTTTTTCCAATCAAACTGACGTACGGTGAAACTCCGCAATTACGTAATCAGAACCAAACGATTAGCCACACCATTCCTGGCCACAAAAATATAATATTTTAAAATTAACAACTCCACAATTCAGGCTATTTAGAAATGCCTCATTTGAAAGTGAAGGAGTAGGTGAAGGGAGAGTGCCCCACTTTTTCCCCGCAATGCGCAATTCAACGGCCACCATTAAAAAATCAGACTGTAGGTACACCAACGATCTCGGGGCTGGATGACAGAAATACAATATCCGACTACGAGTTCAATCTATTTACCACAGTGTCCATAACAAGTAATCCACAGCGGGTTTAATGGATATTAAGAAGACGTGGAACCTAACCTCCATTATCCCACTGCAAAGTGACTTAACGCAGCTGTCGACTGGATCTACAGCCAATGGTGCATCTCCCCTTCACACGTGTCTAAAACCCTCAACGCCGCTCTCTGGAATCTTATTTTAAAGGCCATTAGTGATGTTGTGCTTCGCAAATTCTACCATCACCTCCAAAGGCAACCCCCCCCCCCCAAAAGTTAACAGAAAGTAACACATCGTACTGAAGGGGTGGTGTTTTTCTTAAATCCGTCAGCAAAGATCACAACTCCAGATGCTGAATTTGTCATCACCAGAAGCTACGGAGGTATAATCGCCCATAGTTATTCAGCTGTTCGAGAAATTTCCTTTCAACGTAGTCTCATCCTCGAAAGAAACTTGGAGACGACTCAATTTCATACTATCCTAAGTACTGAAAAACGCCTTCCACATGCGTGCCACACTTACAACCAATCACTTTTCGTGATTCAATCACTTAAGAATAAATGCTGTGAATTTTCATCATGAATTTTTTTAAAAAAATGGTTGGTTTTCTGGCTTGTAACGCTGTGTGGACTAAGGAACATACCGCCTCTATCTTCCGAGCTGAAGTCCATACAATGTTACAACCTACACACCGCCGAAAGACCCTTAAATGAAACGAATATAATGTCACGTTAAATAATACACTCAATGTTAAAAACTGCTGGTACATATAGTTACCACTGTTTTAAAGAGTTAACTAAGCATCACGTCATACAGACGGGGTGGAGTGGAGGTGTAACTCAACGTTTTCTAAATCTCGGTAATACCTTGAAGAGAATGGCTAGTTTCACATCCGGTGGGCCCCAAAACAGGTCAGAACGTTGTGCCGGGGATCGAACTTCGATCGTCCAGTGTGTAGCCTGTACTGTACTGTTTGACACTGGAATTAATGTGAAACTTATGACTCAAATACCTAATTCTACAGCGAACATTACTCCTTCACCTTAATAGGACTTACATCACTGAAAATCAGTCCCCTAATCTCCGGGATCACTCTGCAGGTAGGGTAGAGCTCGTACCATGGAACCAGCACATAAAACGCTACCTAGCTGAAGTTATTAGCCTAATTAAAGCTCTTATTATTTATTATAAAGTAATTAAAATTTGTTTCCGCGTTTATAATTGAGTACCAACCAAGATACAAATTAGAAAAGAAAAGTTTTAAACGTGATGGTAATTATACAGCCATCAGAACGTGGAACACAAACACACGTGCACAAACAAATGTCATTATTCTTATCTGTATAATTATTAGCTTAACATATTCTAAGTATAATTGTATAAAAATATTTATAAAAAAATTCAGGGTGACCCCCCTGAAGAAAAAAAACTAAACGTAATAACATTTAAGAATTCAGTTCGTACCGCAAAGAAAACACAACTCTTTACTATTACGAAGATAAATGTTTAACGCTGTTTACAGTGAGAATTTAAGAAACTTTAAAATACTGCAGGCATAAATGAAGGGTTATTAAATGCCAGAAGATGATATGGTTGCGTCATATTGTGAAATTTAATTAATTATTCGGTTTAATCACAATTCATATTTAAAATTTACAATTAAGATAATTAAAATATCATTTTATGTTCCTCATCGAACAATCGATTTACAATTGGAACATCTTTTTTACAACATGTTTCGGTTTCTATATAAACCATCTTCAGGCGTAAAAGTTAAAATTATAAACTTATATATGATATTTTAATTATCTTAATTGTAAATTTTAAATATGAATTCTGATTAGACGGACAAACAACAGAATAATTAAATGCCAGAAGTAAGCGACCTCACATATTTACAACTCTTTTCCGAAGGGTTAAAAATTGGAGACAAAATTTCACAGTCATAAAATCACACTTTTTTTTTTTTTGTTTTTTGAATTTTAATCTTCGATTCTTAAGATGCGACACGAAATACATTTTTTAACCATAACTTCACGCTTTAAAATCCGCGACGTACGTGACCACGACTTGACCGATCCAGACTTAAAAGAATCCAATCAGCGGGGAGACCTAGACGACGGAGATCAAACTGGGACAATTTTTTGAGGTCAGGGCGTTGTCCCAGCTACACCTATGCATGTTCAACCGCGGAGTACAAGAGGAGAAGATGACGGGACGGAGGCTGGGGTAGGGGGTGGAAGGAAGACGCAGTTCGGGATCGATGCGGCGAGACCTTAGTGGCGCATTGAACCCCCGAGCACGAGAAACGCACGGACGACGGCTGCTTCAATGAGTATGACGTCACGCCACGCCCTATACTGCAGTGGATAGGGTGACTACGCAGTAACAAAGGGCGGGGGGGGGGGGGGGTCGGACAACGAAACTTAATTTCAAACTTCTACCCCCCTCCGCCAAAACATTTCCAAGTTTTCCATATTGTCAATGTTGACGGCGACATTATGTACGATGCTACACGCAGACAGGGTGAGTTCCAGAGGATTTTACGCAACCTTTGGTAACGATCAATACGCGGCAATGGAGGTTCTCATACCACCAAGCCACCAGAAAAACACTGCAGTCTTCTGACGACGATGGAGGCAGCACGCACCTCTCAAATACCGGTCAATATCTACCAGAGTACAAGGTGTTACATCCCAGAAGCCTGACATCTTCAGGTAACACGATAACCTAACTGGTTTCCCTCAGGTCTTCAACCAAAAATGTTTATACAGAATCGATATTTTTCGGTAACAGATGGACGTAGCTTTCACGTTTCGGCTGTTTTATTCTCCTGGAAAAGTGCACCCACCCTCTACGAAGCTTCGTCGTTCCCGTGGCCTATTACATTTGTGGTGAAGACGTCACGCAGACATCAACGTTTCAGAGGAATATACCGGATCCATATACTTCAATCCACTTCAACCTTGAAGACCAACATCTACAAGTTACTTCGTGATAATATTAAAATGAGATCCCAGGTTCTCGTGGCCGGGTCTTAGAGCCATGTCAGTCTGGTGGCAGCAATGACCTCTAATTACGCTTGGGTAATCTTTAGCAAACTCAAAGTGTTTTCGCGGTACCCGGAACAACGAATCAACCGAACAGAGCCGAGTTTACAAAATATTCCTTCCGCCCAGCGACAGACACAATCCTGTCAGCGTGTATGCATATAGTAGTCATGACAACGCACTTATCGATGTGACGTAGAACGCACGCAGATACTCATTTGTTCCGTCATGATTATTCGATCGCGCCACGTGTGTGTAACTTCCCGAGGCAAAGCTTTTTAACCTTCGAAGCCTCAAGCCCATCTAAATAATACTTAAGAATTCAGTCCGTACCGCCAAGAAAACACAACGCTTAACCATTACAAAAACACAAAAGTACTTAATGCTTAAGAAATAACCATAAACACCACGTGTGGACAACATTCACAGTTACTGAGTGTTGAAACAGGTGGTATATATAGTTACCACTGGTATTTGAAGTGAAAATAAAGGCATATTAAAAGTCGGACGTGATACTAATGTTGAAAGGTTAGCTTAGGGGTAAAACGTCTGATTCTCGACCAGACCGTGGAACTGGAGATCTGCTATGCCTGAGGAACTTGCAGTTTTCTTCAGTCACTCCCGACATTTATGGACTGATCGACTGCGTCTTCGTACTCCACCATAAACTCTTAATTTCTAATTACAGTCGGCTTGACTTCGATTCCCGCCGTGTAGCCTGGTAGAAGTTTACCGACGTTTCAGAGGTCATTGCTGCCTCCTGACGATGGTAAACTTCTACAAGACTATACGGCGATACAACCCAGAAGACATGAGATTTTCGGACTCAAAAATCCTACAACATTCAATTTAATGTTCTCCAAAAATAAATTCAAAGAATGTGTAAACTCAAAACGTACATAATTTTGTTTAGATAAAAGGTTATCGATAGTTAGATACAAGTTCGTTTCTTAATAAAACAGCCAATAACAGCGTTAAAGAGTAGCCGAAATGCAGGTACTACTGAGAAACGAAAAAAAAAATTAATCAAACAGATATAAAATTATATTTTCCTTCTCAGAACCAAACCTCTACGAATTCGGGTTTCCTCTACTCAACCTGACGGAACAAGGGAGCGAATCAAAAGCACGCGAGCCCAAACCTGCACGCATAAAAAATCATCTAGCATGCAACAGAATTACGTAAAAAACATAATTAACGAGTTGGTATACTACTCATGCAAAGGAAGACACATCCAGCATCACATTTCAGGTAAAAAATTCAAACTGACATCTGGTCCATGACGTTGAGTAGCCTTGTAAATCACTACTACTAACGTTTCGCCTTCAACTTCAATGCAAATGATATCTACTGATTCTACTCAGCGATTACCAAAGTTCGCGCATGTTTATGCAGAGAAATTCAACAAATGCTTATATCTCTTACCAATCTCCAATGCCCAAAAGTTTATCATAGGTCTGACTATTCGATAAGTATCGATAAGTATCGATAAAAATCCACAAAACACAACCTTAGCCAAGACACGAACCCAGGGCAGGTTTTCGTGTTTTGACGATGGAGATGGTTTTCTGGGTTATTGCGTCGTGTAGTCTGGTAGAAGTTTACCGACGTTTCAGAGGTACTTTCTGCCTCCATCAGATTACACGGCGCAACAACCGAGAAAACAGCAATCATCAGACTCACCGCCGTGAAAAAGTCAAATCAAATTTCGGAATATCTTCCTAGTCTCAAGGGGTAAGCGATTATACACAAACCCACAATTTTAATTGTATATATAAAATATATCCACGGAGGTCTAGCGGTTAGAACGCTGGCCTTGTAATCCTGGGGTTTCGGGTTCGATTCCCGGCGGTGCCCGAATTTATAACTTGTGTTGGGCAAGGCCGTGGTCTAGGCAACACGGAGTTTTCCTCCGTGGCATCCCAACAATTACTCCATTCACACACAGAAGAAGGCAATGGCAAACCACTTCTGCATCATCTGCCAAGAACGTATATGAACAGGTCCCAGTCCGAGAAAAGGATGGAAGGATCCTGTTCATATGGACCTGTCGTCAGACAGAACACTAAATAATAATAAGATGAGGTGGTCTAGCGGTTAGAACGCTGGCCTTGTAATCCTGGGGTCTCGGGTTCAATTCCCGGTGGTGCTCAGATTTATAACTTGTGTTGGGCAAGGCCGTGGTCCAGGCAACACGGAGTTTTCCTCCGTGGCATCCCAACACTTACTCCATTCACACACAGAAGAAGGCAATGGCAAACCACTTCTGCATCATCTGCCAAGAACGTATATGAACAGGTCCCAGTCCGAGAAGAGAAAAGGATGGAAGGATCCTGTTCATATGGACCTGTCGTCAGACAGAACACTAAATAATAATAAGATGAGGTGGTCTAGCGGTTAGAACGCTGGCCTTGTAATCCTGGGGTCTCGGGTTCAATTCCCGGTGGTGCTCAGATTTATAACTTGTGTTGGGCAAGGCCGTGGTCCAGGCAACACGGAGTTTTCCTCCGTGGCATCCCAACACTTACTCCATTCACACACAGAAGAAGGCAATGGCAAACCACTTCTGCATCATCTGCCAAGAACGTATATGAACAGGTCCCAGTCCGAGAAAAGGATGGAAGTATCCTGTTCATATGGACCTGTCGTCAGACAGAACACTAAATAATAATAATATAAAATATATGCACCAATGAGTTTTTTTAAAAATACGGTCCATAACACGAAAGATATTAAGAGAAGGAAAGCTTCGGTCTGTATAAAAATAACACATCCAAAAGACCTTTCACAAACTTCCAGAAGATCTGTAACAGAGAACTTCAAGAAATTATATATAAAAAATTGTTTGACCAAAAGAGATTTTAATAAAGATATAGTATTCTCTTCAAGATAATAATTTAGCGTATTCTGTCAAAAATAATGAGAATAAAACACGAAAACAGACTTAAGGGTCGGTTCTGGCATTGAACAGACAAACAAATGACATCATTTGATCGTAATAATCAGATAATACGAACCTCATTAACGACTTGATAAATGACACAGATATTTAATTACGTTGCATTAGTCTTGCAAGTGCGGATGCACCTGCCATTAAAATTTACTGAACTGTCACGTGACATGATAAAGTCAGCAGGAAGGAGACGGATAATGTTCGTGTAGGAAGAACAAAAGTACACCGGAGCTGAGACCGGAACAGACAAGTTACAAGTCTGTGACACGATTTCGATATATTTTATAACGATATAGCCATTCATTGGTGTTGTTATTGTCTGTTCAACGCGTATAATAACTACAAAATTTTCCATCGAAAACACAAGCCTTGTTCAAAATCTCACGGTCGCTCAGCTAGTCAACAAATACCTGGTCTTCACGACGGGGGAATTTTCAGACGCAGAGGAAACTTCCAACATTTAAAGATGAAACATCCCATAAAATACATTTTCTCTTTATGAACACGCTCTGCTGAGACCATAAAAATTACTCGTCACGCACAAAAACCCCGGACTCGGGGCAATAAAAATATGGATTACAAGTTTCAGATGTGTAATTAGTTCAGAGCAACGTTCCGGAACCGGTGTACAACCACAAGATTTCTGGCGCGCCGCGAATATTTGTAAAAAAAATAATCTACGTTCCTACGTTGCAGTGAGATAGAAAAGCGAAATATTTCCTTTCGCAATTAAAATCCTGGGGTCTCGGGTTCGATTCCCGGCGGTGCCCGAATTTATAACTTGTGTTGGGCAAGACCGTGGTCTAGGCAACACGGAGTTTTCCTCCGTGGCATCCCAACAATTACTCCATTCACACACAGAAGAAGGCAATGGCAAACCACTTCTGGATCATCTGCCTAGAACGTATATGAACAGGTCCCAGTCCGAGAAGAGAAAAGGATGGAAGGATCCTGTTCATATGGACCTGTCGTCAGACAGAACACTAAATAAATAATAAGATGAGGTGGTCTAGCGGTTAGAACGCTGGCCTTGTAATCCTGGGGTCTTGGGTTCGATTCCCGGCGGTGCCCGAATTTATAACTTGTGTTGGGCAAGGCCGTGGTCTAGGCAACACGGAGTTTTCCTCCGTGGCATCCCAACAATTACTCCATTCACACACAGAAGAAGGCAATGGCAAACCACTTCTGGATCATCTGCCAAGAACGTATATGAACAGGTCCCAGTCCGAGAAAAGGATGGAAGGATCCTGTTCATATGGACCTGTCCTCAGACAGAACACTAAATAATAATAATAATAATAATTAAAACTCGTAATACACTTTAGAGTGCAAAGACAAATTGGGGCTAGACTCATCTCACTCTGTCGACGCCGATATAATTTTGAGATTCGATTCCAATACAAGACGAAATTATGTTG
The DNA here is from genome assembly GCF_977971745.1 of Zootermopsis nevadensis. Lineage (NCBI taxonomy): Eukaryota > Metazoa > Arthropoda > Insecta > Blattodea > Termopsidae > Zootermopsis > Zootermopsis nevadensis. Next base: position 1,673,999 of record NW_028259163.1, read on the forward strand.
CGAGGCCTTCGAACCAGCATTTACTGAACAGACTTTCGTTTGTAATCGCCTCTCTCTTCCTGTCTGCCTGGATCCGCGACCTTCCTCAACTGCAGTACTTAACGTACATAAATACATACGACGAGCAGTAAATTCCTTCTGTAGAACAGCAACTTAAAAATAGCGTCGCTACTCTCCACAGTAGACTGTGTTCAGTCAGAGTTATTAAAAGCAAGCTTCATCATCTCATTTGCTTTCAATGGCGTCTCTCCAAAGGATAAAGGAGAAAACAAGCTTTCAACATTCTGCTTTATATCACCGATTTTAATTCCACAGGCTGACGAAACGAGAGATGCCACCAACCAATCTCCTAAATTAACTCGGAACACACGTGTCTTCCAAACGCAATGTCATCCGTGCAAATAAAACCTTACCGGATGATCACTGGTCTTGAGAATTGCCTCCACCACTGATGATGGAGCCAAATACAGTCTCCGAAACACTAGAATCTCAGGCTGAGGGCCTAAGGAAACTTAATTGTCATTTGAATAAAAATTTTCTTGGATATTAACCATCGTCTAGTAAATAAAACGTAAAACGACGTTTCGGAGATGAGGCTCTATCTCCGTCTTCAGGTTCCAACGTCGTTTTACGTTTTATATTTTATTTACTAGACGATGGTTAATATCCAAGAAAATATTTATTCAAATGACTCATCACCGTCAAGAACTTTTAGATTTGATAAACTTAATTGTATTCAGTCGACGTAAAAGATTTAAAACGCATATCCTAATGGACTTGATGATTCATGAATATTATTGCAACTGATAAAATATTTTTCGAAAATACACTGAAATACACAGCAGGAGTAGTTAGATCTAACATTTCATGAGAAACACTCTGTCGTGTGACGCCCAGCTGAAACTGCTTCGGTGTACTTCAAACAGACAATGAGGGCTACTGGAGCAGATAAGACGAAAACGAGAGAGAACCTAAGAGCCTGACTGAATATCATATAATTTATACAGTGGGCATGTTCTTATGAAATATTTACGTCGAACATCCACACGCACGCACAATGACACATAATTAAAGGAATTGGAAGACTCACGCAACTTGCAGACCGAACAGATAACCCGGTTTCCACGAAAGAGAGAGAGAGAGAGAGAGAGAAATTCACTAACCAGATGCTGCTCGTTGCTTACCTGAAAATAAAAACGACGAAAATGCAGGGTGTACCAAAAAGATGTATATACAGTGCTAACGTATGCAATGGGTATACATTTTTTTGGACACCCTGTAAAGACGATTTCATTTCTTCAGGTTCTCACAGTGACGAGTATAAAAATGGGCGTCTTGAAGGATTTTGAGCCGTGTAGTCTGGTAGACGTTTACCGAGCTTTCAGAGGTGTTTACTGCTTCCATCATCAGGGCGTAATAACAAGTAACTTCCAAAATTGTGCTTTATGCGGTATAAATGGAATGAAAGTGGCATGGATCCATCGATAATCAGCTGTGAGTACGGACAGAGCTACTTGCCAGACTGAAGCACATACAAGTGGATCGAAGTGTTTAAAAGCGTAAGGACGCCCGTCCACATCCACAAACGAACAGAACATGGAGCGTGCTCAACTCTCGCGGAAATTGCCGAAACACTGGGCATTAATGTTGTTCTCCCTTCGTGCAAACCTCAAACGCTAAACTCAGCGCAACTGAACCACACTCGCAGCAAGCCACGGCCTGACCTTGAGATATAGACTGACTAGGCCTAGCAGTGTTGCCAATCGCACAACGAAAACTGTTCCAATATTCCCCCTTAGTTTTTACACTCCCTCGTATTATTCTGACGACACGTTTCGCTGATTAATTCTTGGAGTCTCAGCGGTAAATATATGTACCACCTGCTTTAAGAAATCAGAAACTGCATTTTTCCTCAGACAGTGTGTTTATGAGTGTCGTATGACTAAGAAAATCAGAATGTTTTCCCCTTAAACAGTGTTAACCAGTTGATCTTCGTAATGGTGAAGAGTTGTGTTTTCTTCGCGGTACGGACTCTCTGTTTAAATATTATGTACGTAGCGCGTGTCTCATTATAAACAGCGATTAGTTTCTTAAACAGCGTTAACGATTTGATCTTTGTAATAGTGAAGTTCTGTGTTTTATTTGAGGCAAGGAATTGTAACGGTGTTTCGATAATCGATATCGATCCGAAGGGTTTGGGAAAACCGCCTGCTGATGCGGTCGGTTTAAAGGAAGTAAGAAAACTCTCATGTCCTCGTCCATCGCCTTTTTAAATATTATATGGAGCCCCACCGTTCTGACAGAATCACTTTTGGTTTTAACTCTACATCGAACTAAGCAAGTAATTAGCAGAGTAACGAATCGATAACCTAAACAGCTAAATTTTTTAAACATTATTTAGACGAGCTTTGGCTTAAAAGGGTTCTTAGAACCGGAGTAAACTTTACAGGGGCAAAGTATGTAAGAAAAAGCCCACCAAAGTCTAGAACACGTGTTTACCTCCAATGTTACAAAAACCACGTGCGTCAGGAACAGAACTTATCGAACGTTATGAGAAGCAGATCATTGCGGGTAGTGTGCCTGCAGGCTGAGGTAGGCCCAGTACTGTTACTCGAGAAATGACTTACGAAAGACAGTTGTGGTATATCTGAAACCTTGTTCCAGCAATATTTCCTATCTGTTATTCAATAGTTTCTTTTCAACGAAGTAATTGTATATACACCCTGTATTTACAGCGTAATCACAAAACATGAATTATGCATAAGTTTCCCTTGTCCATAAATAATTTCTGAATTCTTGGAATTAAAAAAAAATGTAGACATTATATAAAGAAAAGGCACCATGTGTTGTTCGCGGCTACAAGAGGCGCCACCTGCCAACATATAACTGCTACAGGGTGATAAAAAACACTTAAACTCACTAATTAAAGAGTAGATGAGAAATGCGTACAAAACTTTAGTTACAAAACACGAAGGGAGATGGGAGGATAATATTAAAAAGGATATCAAGGAAAATAGATGTGGAGTGGCTGAGGAAAAGCAACAGTGCTGAACTCTTGTGAACAAGGAAATTACATTTTATGTTTCGCAGAATGTGGGAGATATGACCAGCTGAGCGACAGTCAGTTTCTAAGGACGGACTCTGCTCTGTGGAGTCAGTACAGACAAAAATTGAAGACGAAAATCAGTAGCAAGTACCTTAATCATTTAGTTTGTTCAGACAGACTGAAAATGACGCTCACATCGCAAGATATCGATAAGAGTCGAGACTTGTCTCCTGTTGATAAAGCCACGTGTACCGGAAGTTGCATATTTGAACAGCGGAAAAGCAGGGAGACCAACCTTTATACGGCCTGGGACCTTCATCGTCCAACTTTTGACATGTGAATACATGAGAAACGCCTCCATGTTGAAGGACGCTCCTTGAAAAACTCTGACAAGCTATCAGTCGCTTAGCTAGTCAAGAAATTCCTCGTCCTCTATGGGAACAAAAAGGTTCATCACCGCGTTCACAAAAGCCTGTCACGGTTCCCGATCTTAAACCAGATACATCCGGTCCATCCCAGTCCTCTGAGATTCATTTTAATATCATCCTCCAGTGATTGCCATAGTTTTTCACGTGGTTTCCTTTCATTACGTCATCCGACTAAAACTTTCCACGTGTATCTGTCTCAACGCCTCTATGACCGCTATAAGGCGTTTCACCTTAAACGTCTCAGTATGCAAATGTCTCTTATTTCTTGCAAACATTGTATTGTATGCATTCTACATGTCCGGCCGACCTTTAACTTCCTACATTTAACAATTCTAAAAATACCAGCAAACTGCCCGTCAAAAATGACGGGGAAATATTTTAAATAGTAAACGCAACATTCATAAATATCCCAAAAGTCTCGTAATCCGTTACCATCAAATGTCTACGCACCAACCGTGAGCGGTAGAAACACGTAGCAAAACAACTGTCCGAAAACCTCAACAGAAACAGTCCCCTTGGTAGACCTAGGCGTAGATGGAAGGATAATATTAAAATTAATCTAAGACGAGACGAGTGTGACGGGGGCAGGATGGAATGAACAGCTCAGGACGAGCTTTCGTGAACACGGCGATGAAACCTGTTTTTCACAAAAACGGGAACTCTTTTTTGGCCACCAGAGTAACTGTGAGTTTTTGAAAATAAAATTTTCCAATTTTGGGTCTGTAAAGGAGCGAGGCACATGGCAGGTAATCGCATGTCACTACACCATTGACAGCTGACTTTTTTTTTATACATCGGACTGAATTCTTCAAAATACGACGAAACCCGAAGAACTGGTCTTTTCTCTTCTAGAAATTACTGGGGGAGGGGGGGGGGGGCCTTGCTACTTGTAGCACATTCCAGAGAAGAAATGGCTGTTACTACTGTTCGTACAAATGCGTTGAATTAAAGAATTGAAGGTGATACAAAGATGGATTTTGGAAACAGATGATTATTATTATTATTATTATTATTACCGCCATCATATCCAGTATTGTCGCTGTTAATAATGTTCAAGAATGCTCAAAAATATAACCTTCTTCCGAAAAGAAATTACAAATAATCTGAAGATGGCTGTCTTCTGGGTGGTAGCTCCGTGTAGTCTGGTACAAGTTTACTGACATTCTAATCACGGAGGCAGCAAGGACCTCTGAAACGTCGGTAAACTTCTACCAGACTACACGGAGCTACCACCCAGAAGACAGCCATCTTCAGACTCACCTCCGTGAAAACCCCAAATCCTATAAATAAATTATATTCAAAATTAAGTCCATTCCAAGTCCTCTATAATCCTAACCTCTCGTCGTAAGAATCTCAATGATTACAAGATCTTCTTTTAATCACACTAACATTTGTTAAAGTATAAAAATTATGAATCTACTCACGAAACAATTGTCCCCAGCATCCTCTTTCATCCCTTATGGGTCCAAAAAACAACTGTTTCATGACGAAATACCACCTCCTTTAATAGTAAATAACTTTACGTTCTGCCCGCAGAGTGCATTTATGTTTCGTATGATTCAAAAAGCGATTATTTCCTTAATCAGAGTTAAAAAGTTGATCTTTGTAATGGTTAAGAGTTGTTTTCTTCGCGGTACGGACTCTCTGTTTAAATATTATGTACGTAGCGCGTGTCTCATTATAAACAGCGATTATTTCCTTAAATAGCGTTAACCAGTTGATCTTTGTAATGGTTAAGAGTTGTGTTTTCTTCGCGGTACGGACTCTCTGTTTAAATATTATGTACGCAATGCGTGTCTCATTATAAACAGCGATTATTTCCTTAAACAGCGTTAACCAGTTGATCTTTGTAATGGTTAAGAGTTGTTTTCTTCGCGGTACGGACTCTCTGTTTAAATATAATGCACGCAATGCGTGTCTCATTATAAACAACGATTATTTCCTTAAACAGGGTTAACCAATTGATCTTTGTAATGGTTAAGAGTTGTGTTTTCTTCGCGGTACGGACTCTCTGTTTAAATATTAGGTACGTAGCGCGTGTCTCATTATAAACAGCGATTATTTCCTTAAACAGCGTTAACCAGTTGATCTTTGTAATGGTTAAGAGTTGTGTTTTCTTCGCGGTACGGACTCTCTGTTTAAATATTAGGTACGTAGCGCGTGTCTCATTATAAACAGCGATTATTTCCTTAAACAGCGTTAACCAGTTGATCTTTGTAATGGTGAAGAGTGGTGTTTACTTCGCGGTACGGACTGAATTCTTAATTTATAAGAGCTTCGGGGCGGGATTCACTTCTGCCCGCGTAACGAGCAGAAAAGGAACGTGTTAATTGTACTGATGGAAATCGGGTTAGCAACCACTGGTTTCAGCGCCGAAGTGCCTGTCGTTCAATTGGTCATTGCGGTAGTTCTCGTTATTATTGTGGCTAACCGGCTGTTACGATGACGTGGTATGGGCGGAGCTAACACAAATTGCGAACAATGGCGGACTTATTATCCCAGTCCGTGACACTCCGCCATATTTCCATGTCTGCTAATTACACTACACAAATTGCAGGTGCGAAATTTCCCTTTCAAAACCACTTTTTTTTTCTTTTCAAGAATGGTATTGATGCAGATGAAGTTGGCATCTTGCAAAGTGTAGTCTGGTAGAAACTGACCGACGTTTCTCAGGTGTTTGCTGCCAACATCATCAGGGTCTACTAGACCAGTGGTATTCAACCTGGGGGTACGCGAAAATATCTTAGGGGGTACGTGAAATTTTAAAAAAATATATATTATTTTATGATAAACACTGAATAATCAGTAATGTAATTTATTTAATTTATTTTAGATGTAGATTACTTTGTATAACTTGAATTATACACCAACAACTTTGGGGGTACAAAGTTCAAGGGAAATTATATCTGGGGGTACGCGAACAAAAAAGGTTTAATACCACTGTACTAACGTTCTAATGAAATTTTTACTTCGACCAAAAAAAACATTAAAAATAGTTCGAAGCTTTAATGCATTTCATAGTAAATACGAAGCTTAAAGCGTGATCTCTTAATCTTTATATTCACTATACACAAATCTACTGCACGAAACGCTGAGATCCGAATTCGGACTTAGTTTTCGAGAGGTCCCGTGTTCTGATCTCAGTCCACATATGAACAGTCCTTCATAAGGTACTCGGTTCGTAGCGTAAATTCTAGGGCAGGTCCTCGAATACCTCAAGAGTTTCGCAACTGCTGAGTTGGGATTATCAGTTAAGGCAGGTCCGTTACGAACCCTTGGTAAGCAAGATGGCGAACTCATTCACCTTTATGCAAGACAGCACATATAACGCCTGACTGCGGCTGTAATGCCAACATAACGGCACCAACCTAACCATCTGGTGATATTTCTTGGAATTTCAAAGGGAAATACATGACACGCACGTACGAGTTTATCCGTGCGATATACGTTCCTCTTTGTACTAACACGATCAACAGTTTCTTGGACATTCGGCTTACAGACTGCATACGAATCAGCTGACACTTTAGCATTTTTACGTTGGTGCGGATGGGTGAAATATTTATTTTCATTCTACATGTTAGAAAGGTTTTTTTTTTCCAGGTTATCCACTGAAAAATTTGCAAGCATTTCTCATATCTGCCATCCGTGATACATGTTTTTCAACTCTCACATATTCCCTAATGCTCACACTTAACGTGTTTGGGGAACAGTACATATTGTGAAGCTCCAAATCTAGTTATTAAACATTTTTAAAAAAAATCTTTAAATTTTTATCACAGCGATAAAATTTTTCGACTAAACACAAGGGAATCTTCTGGATCCTCCAAATGTAATTTCCATGACGTTTCACCACATATCTATTTTTATTCTTTCAATCCAGTGCATATTAAACCAATACAAAACCAATAAATTCTTAGTTTCCTTATCAGATAAAACGTAACACACGTGTGATTACGTCAATAAAAGAATATCTAGACGTATTATGTTCGAATTTCCCGGAAGCAAAGTTATAACCCAACTTGGATCGTCATTTTCCCAGGAAAACGATCAACGGATGTGTAGGAAGCCACATTTTCTAAGTATATTGGACACACGAGAACTTAGTTTCAGCTGTCAAGGGTAGCAACAGGATGGCAAAGTACCCAGTGATGGACAGACAACGGGATGGATCTAATGGGTTCTTAGAAAATGTGCAACCAAGTCTGGATAATTGCCTTCATATTACAAGGTGTGACATTTAAATAACCGGACTGGATATTAATATATACGAGGTGTCCCATAAGCACTTTGCATTATGGGCTGTAAAAATGAACACTACGTTGTCACGGATAAATACGCATTTTAAGAATAACCAAGGCAAACCACAACACCAAACAATTCTCCAGAAATATTAACGGGTTTTAATTTTCGAAGAAGGAAAATTTAATAGTGACATTTTATTCCGTCGCGTGGAACCTAAAGTACCTCAGTATTAATTATTATATAAGAAGTGTTTCAAACATTTAGACATACATAATTTTAACTCTTAAATTAAAGAATTTGGGACAATCTGCCAGCAGTTCAGAGAGTTGCGGAGATAAATGAGGACCTTTACGTCTGAAACATCGTGATAAATCAAATATAAAGACACGAGGTCTTATAGCTATGTAAAGACGGCCAATAGTAACATACAAAGAAGGTTAATTCCCGTGAACTTTGACGGGTTTGTACTCACTGAAGTCAATCAGGAGTCGACCGTAACCCTGGCGCTGATACGGGGGTAGTGTGAGGATACAAGAGACGTTGTAGTTTAGAAAGGAGTTCTTTTCCTGGAACAAAAACAGAAGAAAGTCAATATATTTCTGTATGTGAAAAGGATGAGATAAACGTGTCAGCGCACATGGGGAGATGAGAAATATGCACAAAATTTTGGGTGGGAAACCTGAAATGAGAAGTCCACTAGAAGGACCTAGGCAGAGATGGGAGGATAATATTAAATGGATCTCAAACACGGCTGGAGGCTGTATACACAGTAGTGAACCTTATGATTTCCTTACCATACGAAACTGGCCTTAAGCATTTCAACTTTCACATCGAAGGAGACACCGCCAATGGCTAAGCTACCGCTGGACTATCATCAGACAGACACGCAGGGGAGACAAGGACCACATCCGAAAGACGTCAACCACGTGAAAGGTTAATATGGTATTATAACCGGTTCAGTACAGCTCATATGGACGAATATAGGGGTGTCCGGTGACTAACTCAGAACTTAGGTAATTGATGTCATACCATGTCAGATACGTCATACGAACACGAGTCAGATACGGCTTCAGGGCGATGAATATTTGAACATTACGTAGAGTATATGGGTCATTCACGAGTCTTGTAGAGTCGAAAATTCGATTATACAGTTCCTCATGAAATGTGACCATTGTCTCATCACTTATATCGCCCGGATGTGCATTCAGATCTCTCATTACAATCTGACATCCTATCAGTTACAAATTCTAGCCTCATGACTGATAGATTCTCTTGTGTACAAAAACGCCTATCCCAAAGGCATGTACTAAAAATTATGTATACACATTACAATATTATTTATATTATTTATTTAGTGTTCTGTCTGACGACAGGTCCATATGAACAGGATCCTTCCATCCTTTTCTCTTCTCGGACTGGGACCTGTTCATATACGTTCTTGGCAGATGATCCAGAAGTGGTTTGCCATTGCCTTCTTCTGTGTGTGAATGGAGTAATTGTTGGGATGCCACGGAGGAAAACTCCGTGTTGCCTAGACCACGGCCTTGCCCAACACAAGTTATAAATCCGGGCACCGCCGGGAATCGAACCCGAGACCCCAGGATTACAAGGCCAGCGTTCTAACCGCTAGACGCTTATGGGTAGAACCTAGTCTACACTTAACAGATGACACCGCAGTACCTTTCCCCATGATTCATATAAGCAAAATGGCGAAAGGTCGATTGTGCCATTCAAGGAAAGTATATAAATCTTTTTTTAGGACACCCTGTATACGTTCCATTTACAATGCAACCCTAACCACAAAATAACTTATAAGCTTTGATGACATTAATATAACAAGCTAAATAATTTTTTTTGGTTTATGTTTGTTAAAAGAACTTACACAACAGGTTCAGAGCAGATCTCGAAGACAAGCAATGCTGGACATTAAACAAACGACCCGGAGCGGCCTAGCAACGAGAGTGACGTTGACTAGAGTAGATGGTCTGGGAGAGTATATTTTAAAGGTGTGAACCTGCTTCTGATTTCAAAATTTGTGCTGTTGTACGTGATTTTTGGATTTCGTTTTAAATCGAACACACTGTATAATAGTCAGCTGGTTCAGTGCCAGGCTTGTCATATATGGCTCCCCGTTCTCCAACGAATTATAATTCACACTGTTTATAATCTTCTTAGTATTTTCAATAACTGTAAACTGTAGAGACACTGACATTTCCAAATGTCATGTCCATTTTCCAGGGCTTGGAACATCTCACACACGACCGAAGCCCCACGAAGCATTTAATATATTCTTACCCTTTAGATCAAGTAGCATTCGAACGAGTAAACAATCCACTGTTTGCTAAAATGTCCACCCTCGAGAGATTTTGTTCACATAAAGCGAATAGCGGAAATGCTCCATCAAACAATGGCAGGACCGTCTCAGTAACAGATGGCACATATTTCTGAATCCTTCAAATTCTCATACAAATTACAATTTCCCTGTTCTGAATGTTCACGAGCAGTAATAACATCCGCTTTACAATTTATTATAAACCGTGAGGGTAGATTACGTCACAAAGTGGAATTTCCTGTAGACATAACCTCGCACTTCGCGTGACTTCTCCTGTCCTGAGAGTCCAAGAGACCAGAAACCAAAGTTACGGATATCGAGCTGCGAAAATAACCTCCGTGGGCCCGAAAATTTTTTGAGAATTTTTTGATTACTTAGCTGACAAGACAATTCCCCACTTCAATGCAACCAGAACGTTCGATTTGATCTTGTAGGATTTGATGTGTTCACGATAGTGAACCTGAAGATGACAGTCTTCTGGGTTTTTTTTTTGCGTCGTGTAGTCTGGTAAAAGTTTACCGACGTTTCAGAGGTCCTTACTACCTCCTTCATCAGGGCGATCGCCATCTTCGGTTTGATCTTCACGAAATACCGCCAATGGATCATATCACGAGCCAGTTAAATCCAGTTCAAACGTCTATACTCTATTTCTGGATAATTTTCAATATTATCCTACCATCCACGAGTGGTTATTACCTTGGGGGGCTTTCAGAGCAAAATGTTGTTTTTTTCCAGATATGGCCAGCTAATAAAAATATGTTGAACGAGCTGTAAGACAGCTGAAAAGAGGTGGACATTCCTCACTGTCAGGACGTAGTTATGCAGGAACGAGAAAAAAACAAGAAATGTTCTGAGAAAACTAAACTCGAAAGTTTAAAAAAAAAAAAAAACCCTCTTAAATCGCAGTAATACTAATTTATTACGTTGGCCCATTCTGACATGAAATAAATTCGATTTAACAGGACAACTCTTTATCTGTAACGGTCATATTGCTTTACGAAAGCTACGAACGTCGGATGGTTCCGATCCACGCCCAATTATTATTCCACCTGCGTACGAAGTGTACAAAAAGAAGACGTAATGTGGAGGTCAAGTCTTTTCGAGCGCCAAACATAAAAATAATTCATCCTACGAACATGGGAATGAATTTATGTTTTTCATAAATAGTATGAAATTTCCTGACCAGCTGAGCGAGAAGCAGCTTCTGAAATACATTATGTGGGATATTTTCGTTTTCACTGTAGTAAAGTTTGGATTTTGACTCATACACTTAAGAGGTTCTGGAGACCGTCTCAGAGGACCACACAGCCTCCGTCCAATCTGGGCTCTTTCCTTGGAACAGAACGACCTTGGATTGAAACTGACCACTCACATTTATCTAGAACCGAGGTTATAAACGTGTGGAGCTATACCTCCACTCCTCCAGACGTCTTCACAGATGGCGCGTTCATACAGGGTGCCAAAGGAAATATATCGAACTGGATCAGGATATGGATAAATAGTTGTAACAAAATCTTCGTGTTACATATAAGTAGAAAATTTCTTCAACACCCGAGAATAACATCACAGGAACATTAATTTCACATTAGAACATTACGAGTAAGCTTATTGGACTGTGGACACGTCTCTGTGAGACACGTGGTCCTGACGGACAAGCTAACAGCTGTGTACACAATATGGAGGAAATATTTGGTAAGTGCATACCCACCTACAAAAGTTGTTGAACAAATTTAAGGATTTTTGGAATAGCACGATCACACTGCTACAGGGGAATACAAGCCCGTTTACGTACTAAATACACAGGCACAGGACACACAAGAATAATTACAAATAATACAGATAATACGAAAGATGCTTCATTAAATAAGGAATGTACTTATGGAATACGAGGAAATACAAAGGACAAATCAGATATTAGTGCAAGAAAAGGAAATAGTATTAAAATAAAAGAGAATTATTTCGTCTAGAATTTACAAAAGACTGGGTACAGTCGAAGCAGGACAAAAGAACGATGACTTTACGAAACAGCGGAATGTACAGGCTTATGGTATCACTAATCGGACAAAAAACAATCGAATAAAGGAACGCCACTGTTATATTTTTTAGACCGAACTAGTTTGAACACGATATCGATACGCAAATACGGAAGTACAAGGCATTCAAAAAATAAACAAAATATTATTAGTTACGAGATATGACTCACAGAAAGGTGAGGACAATTATAAAAGACGATAATATTCAAAAGCGCGTTTTTACAACAGTTTCCGTCATAATGCTGCTACAGATTTTGGGCTCTGTGGTATAATATTTATGAATATTTGTTTACTACTTTAGATTTGTAAGATTTGAGGTTTTCACAGCGATGAGTATGAAGATTTCTGTCTTCTGGGTTGTTGCGCCGTGTAGTCTGGTCGATGTTTACCAATCGCCCTGATGACGGACGCAGTATGACCTCCGAAACGTTGGCTAACATCGACCAGACTACACGGCGCAACAACCCAGAAGACGGAAATTTTCATACTCATCGCCCTGATGATGGAGGCAGTATGACCTCTGAAACGTTGGTTAACATCGACCAGACTACACAGCGCAACAACCCAGAAGACGGAAATCTTCATACTCACCGCCCTGATGACGGAGGCAGTATGACCTCTGAAACGTTGGTTAACATCGACCAGACTACACAGCGCAACAACCCAGAAGACAGAAATCTTCATACTTTAGATTTTCCCGTCATTCTGGACGGGCTATTCGGTAGTATATCGTTATGTATCATATGTGGGATATAAATTTATTTCTTAATGAACCCATGAAAACTGCGATTACAAACTGAAGACACGGGCCTTTTAGTTTTAATTCTCATTAGATTAAATTTTATAAAATGGTACGTCAAGATTCATCTATGTTGCAGATTCGCGCATGCGCCCTTGTTAACATTTATGATGACACAAAAGTTCATCATAAATGACAAGGTAAAGCCATCTAACGACACACATTAACTTATTTTTGCAAAAGTAATCCAGCTGGTTCAACTATTATTGGCAGAGAGCATGCACTGACACACACAATGGCCTAATGGCCTACGGCAAGCGTATTTCCTTTAAAGACTGCTGTAAGTACGCTAAAGAGTAAAGTAGGTAATTTATTCATAGCAACTTTAATGACACGGGAATTAATATTCTGTAGATAAAAAAATCGAAACTTTAAACTATTTCAGACTCAATACTTATAATTTCCAGACAACTCTTGTCTCTAAATGACGAAACTTTTAAGCGTACTTAAGAAATACGTTAAATTTAAACCGTATATATATATATAGTGTCGCATTTAACATTCCCCAAAACATATCTGTAAATCATTTAAACCACAGACGTCACATAACGAGTTATTTTGAAATATTAAGGTACCTGGAACACACCGCAGGGGAATTACCGATATACACATTTTCACAGACATGTGACTGTCACAATAACCATAACTTGTTCTACATATAGATATTATATAACTTCATCCAGTAATTATACAAATTTCCACAAATTAAGGGCGAAATTACTGAACTATCGGAAATCGAGCTGATACAGTAATTGCATATTCTCAAGCGAGAACAGAAAATTAAACTTAGAATAGCCTATTTAATCACGAACTAAAAGTGAAAAATATAATTAAGTTTACCAATACTACGCTATAATATTGTAAATTTGTACAGAACTCTTCTCTTCCTAAGTAGGATTTGTGTTTCTGCACTGGATTGTAACGCCGTGTATTTATTATTTTTATTTAGTGTTCTGTCTGAGGACAGGTCCATATGAACAGGATCCTTCCATCCTTTTCTCTTCTCGGACTGGGACCTGTTCATATACGTTCTTGGCAGATGATCCAGAAGTGGTTTGCCATTGCCTTCTTCTGTGTGTGAATGGAGTAATTGTTGGGATGCCACGGAGGAAAACTCCGTGTTGCCTAGACCACGGCCTTGCCCAACACAAGTTATAAATTCGGGCACCGCCGGGAATCGAACCCGAGACCCCCAGGATTACAAGGCCAGCGTTCTAACCGCTAGACCACACCGTGTAGTTTGTCATAAATTAACCGACGTTTTCAGAGGTCCTTGCTACCTTAATTATCAGGGTGATGAGTCCTCTGAAACGTCGGTAAGCGTCCACCAGACTAAACGTCGATACAACCCAGAAGACAGTCATCTTCGGAATGACAACCGTGAGAACCTCAAATCTTGCTCTAAATTTCTAGATGAGAACGGGATATTATGTTTTCATAACTCTACAGTTAAATAATAGCATTCCGTCAAACCATCGACATGTGCCCTTTTCACTCCCACGTTCTCATTTATATATATTTTGCATGTCTTGTATGTAAATTTGCATATCCAGCCAGGGTAGAACACGTGGCACTGGACGTCTGTTTCAAAATGGAGATGTGTCCTGACCAATACTATTCAGCATACGCCAAGCCGCTGATACTTAACTGAAGTCGACAATTCGACAAATTACACGATCATGACGCACAATACGGACCTCACACTCTATTAAAACACGAAGTTCTGTTCATGACAGAGACGTAACCGGTTACTGGTCACCTCCAGTGACAGGACGATGTACGTTTTCAGTCCCAGGTTACTTTCTTTAATTACGATTTGAGGTTTTCGCGTCGGCGAATTCGTATAAGGATTGTCTTCTGGGTTGTAACGCCTTGTAGTCTAGGAAAATTTTGCTCATCGTCAAGATGGAGGCAGCAGGGACCTGTGAAACGTTGGTAAACTTCTACTAGACTACACGGCACTACAATCCATAAGACAGTCATCTTATTATTTTTTTAATGTATTATAACAACAACCAGGTCGATCAACGAGGGGGGAAAATAGGACGATCGAAGCTTTCAACATTGAAGAGAGTTCAAAAACAGAAATACGCATCCTTATCCTAAGTCACTGAAGGAAAGTGACGTCACAGCGCGAGAAAGCTGGAGAGATGCATCAGACATCGGCGTGCATGGACCGGATTTGCCTCTGGTCATTTCTTAGAATATGCCTTCCGTAAAACATTTTCTCCAAAACAAAGATTCGCATTAAAAATACCGAACTAATTCACATGAACGCAACTAAACTTTAAACTTAAGTACATCTGGACGTATTTCGAATAAACATTGTATCCCCTGAGGGCACGTTCTCAACAAGGGAAAAGATCTAGATAGGTTGTCTTGATAGATGATCTAGCTTGGTCATCTGTTTTTTGTATTTCTCTAACGTTTTACAATTATATTAGTGTTCCCTAGTTGGTTTATTTGTTTTTATTTATATTTATTAATTTATTTTTTGTGTTTAATATTGTTATATTTAATACTGTACATGTATAAGTTTAAGTAATATCTTTTTGTAGTATTTTTCTTTATTAAATTATTATTTTATATACATACATATTATCAGTACAGAAGAAGGCAATGGCAAACCACTTCTGGATCATCTGCCAAGAACGTATATGAACAGGTCCCAGTCCGAGAAAAGGATGGAAGGATCCTGTTCATATGGACCTGTCGTCAGACAGAACACTAAATAATAATAAGATGAGGTGGTCCAGCGGTTAGAACGCTGGCCTTGTAATCCTGGGGGTCTCGGGTTCGATTCCCGGCGGTGCCCGAATTTATAACTTGTGTTGGGCAAGGCCGTGGTCTAGGCAACTGGGAGTTTTCCTCCGGGGGCTTCCCCGGTTTCTCCGTGGCATCCCAACAATTACTCCATTCACACACAGAAGAAGGCAATGGCAAACCACTTCTGGATCATCTGCCAAGAACGTATATGAACAGGTCCCAGTCCGAGAAAAGGATGGAAGGATCCTGTTCATATGGACCTGTCGTCAGACAGAACACTAAATAATAATAATAATATTATCAGTGTTTGCCTGTTATTGGCTTCTTACTGTTGACGAACACGTAAATAAATTAATTGAACTGAATTATATTTCAAAGGATTACAGATTTACATGGGCCCAGAGGTTAAGTTAATTAACGAGTATTTGAAAAGGGGTGTTTGAGAATGAAGTTCTGAAGACAACACTCTGCAATCTGCCACGGTGAAATTAACCTTACGTAGCCGTTCAGATACCTGAAATGTCCACTGACTTGGTGGCGCAGATATGAAGGACAATCACAGTGGCACCTTTACAAAGTCCTGTGATATTCTGGGACTTGGTTTGTGCACACAATACGTTTGAAGGATGTCTTCAGTTCTTGAGCTAGAAATAGACTGATTACGTGGAAAATGCTTTACTTATGTACCCTCCATGTTTGTTTCGTTTCCCTACCCCTCGCTCCTCAGTCAACAATCTCGCAGACAGCGACAGATTTGCGACGAGTAAGAAGAAAAATGTTTTGAGAGCAAAAAGGACACGAGGAACTTCGTCCTCGGTTAAATGTTTTTGGGATTGTAATTAGGAGAAAGCGGGCTCTAGCGAACAAAGCAATGAATCTTGGGGGGGGGGGTTTTTCCATAAAATACGCGGAATTTGTTGAATAGATACGCGATTACTGACTTCTCATTAAGGACTTGGTTTCTGATACTGGTTTCTGGCTTTATATATATATATATATTTGGCCATAGAACTTAAAAATTCTCATACCGGTTTCTCTGTGATCTGCGACAAGCTAAGACTCGAACTGAATTCCATGCGTGTCTCATAGTGACGTACTTTTTTTTCCCTCGAAGTGAATATAACCAGCTGCCTACTGGAAGTTACATGGGGGACAAGTTGGAAATTTTATCAATACTGTACAACGTTATACAGGGGGGGGGGGGGGGGGGGGAGGGGGGGGGGGGGAAAGTCGATATTCCATTCAGGGAGCAGTGTTTCAAGTTTTCACTCACAAAGTCCTTCGCTATCCTTAATAATTAATACATTTCCTGTTTTCCTTTTTTTTTGTGATGAAAGTATATTTGCCGGCAAAGCTGTAACTTATACGACGAAATAATACTCATTCCAGTTTCGGGGAATCGCAACTTATTCCACTTATTCACTTAACTCTTCCATATACTTTTATTATTCATTAAACCACTCGGTATCAACTGCTACCGTTTTTATCGTCTAAAAATAAATTACAGCAAACCTCGAATATTACGAGAAACCATCTTCAAAAAACAACGTAAATTGGTGGGCAAAGACCTTTTGGGAAATTTGGGGGAGGGGGTACCAAAGCCAAGGTAAATACAAAATTTTAGTATGAGGGGAAAATATCACTTCAGAGTCGAGCGTGGCTTCTCAGGTTGATAATAGTTATTCGTGTTTTATTTAACGAGACATTAAATTTGATGTACTATGTACCAAGGCTGGGATTCGAACCGGGGACGTCCCTGATACGATGAAAGAGAACTACCATCTATACAGCGACATTTAACTCACGAAAATTATTCCACAGAAAAGTAAGCGATTAGCGATATTAATACCAACGCTTGTATAGCTTTCGCATAAAAATATTTAAGCCTTCTGTAGGGAGTTCTTATTTACATAGTTTCTTGTTTTTATACGAGGCGCGTCCACAAAGTAAGTTTCCCACTCGTCCCACAGCTAGCAAACCTTATATTGCGCGAAGCGACTGTGCGTACGTGATAGAGCAATGACGTAGCATGGCGCATGCACTAACGGCACTTCCCGCGTTCTCACAGTAGCATCGTTGCAGCTGTTGAAGATTGAGGTTCTTACTCCAGCTCCCGCCGACTGTGAAGTGCGGTCAGTGATAACGCTAGGCCGCACACGGCTCGACGGACAGCAAGTCTCCTGCAGGAGTTCAGCTGGGAGGTGTTTAATCATTCACCCTACAGCCCGGACCTCGCTCCCAGTGATTTCCATCTTTTCCTACACCTCAAGAAATTCCTGTCCGGTCAGCGTCAGCGTTTTGAGAATGACAGAGAGGCGGAGATGGTTGTCACACAGTGGTTCCAATCCCAGGCGGCAGACTTCTACGACACAGGTATTCAAAAGTTGGTCCCACGGTATGACCAATGTCTCAATTCCGGTGGCGAATATGTTGAAAAATAGCTGGATACTTGCTGTATCTGTTGCAATAAATATTTCCATGAAATTGTGTTTTGTTTCTGTAAACGGCCCCAGGGAAACTTACTTTGTGGACGAGCCTCGTATATATATATATATCTTCCCCTAAACTCTTAGTGAAATATATTATTATCAACAAATTTTCCTGTGAAAAATACTGGAAAATATACATTAGTGAATACGCAGTCATAAATATTATCACATATAGACCAAAGTCCCACATCAGCGAATGGTCGCCAACCAACCAACATTTGTTTATCATAGACACACATATGAGGGCTCTCGTTTCAGACGTCTGATGTGAAACATCACTTAGGATCAGACATGCCTTTTGACAAACACGTGGCATTACGCAGCTGCCACACCAGGGCAGAAAATGATTGGTTAAATATCATGTCACGTGTTTAAAACAAAAGAATTCACCACTTGCAGAACCGTGAACCTCCGTTGCGACGCGTACATAATAAATTTCTCAAGGACGAACAATGAAAATTATAATATACGTAAGGCCCGCAGACCAACTTTGGCACTTCACTCTGGTTCTCAACGTCGCTGTCAGCTCACCTGGCGTCTGTACCCCAAAGCACTAATTTTAGCTCAGTTCAAAGTGCATAACGACGAGCTTAAAAATCTGTGCTCCTCCCCCGGTATTGTCAGGGTGATTAAGTCGAGAAGAATGAGATGGGCTGGGCATGTAGCGCGCATGGATGGGACAAGAGCTGTGCACCGGGTATTGGTTGGGAAGCCTGAGGGGAAGAGACCTCTGGGGAGACCTAGACGTAGATGGGAGGATAATCTCAGGCGGGATCTATGGGAGATAGGAGTTGAAGGAGACTGGATTTTGTTGGCCCAGGACAGAGCTTTGGTTAATTCGGTGATGAACCTTCGGGTTCCGTAAGCCATCTAGTTGGTTGGGTCCACTATTTGGGAAGCCTGAGGGGAAGAGACCACTGGGGAGACCTAGACGTAGATGGGAGGATAATCTCAGGCGGGATCTATGGGAGATAGGAGTTGAAGGAGACTGGATTTTGTTGGTCCAGGTGGAGGGCTTTGGTTAGTTCGGTGATGAACCTTCGAATTCCACAAGCCAGCTAGTTAGTTAAGGCTTGGTCAGTTATTCAAAACGGTGGTCAACACGATATCCGATCGAACCACGGGAAGGTTCAGGGGCACGCAGTTAAGAGTCAGTAACTTCTGTTTACAAATCCGGTTCTGGCTAGACAAATGACTACACAATGTTTATTGTTCATATGATTCTGGCTTCTGAACTTTCAGAAAAGAACTTCCTTTGAAATGATACGTCTGGTCTGCGCGTAAGTCTCTCCGCCACAATTGTATAAGACACTGTTTCTAACTGTTCCGGTATAAAAGCTTTTGTGTAGTACAGAAGCCTTCTCTAAAGAAAATATTCTAAACTATACGTCTCCTGTGGAGACATCTGGCTTAAATCGTGTTCCGTTATAGAGATGACAGCCAGAAAAACGGAGGCTGTAAACATTTTATTCAATTGCGTCCCTCGACTGCGGTCTCCTGGGTTACGGAGACTTGTACGATGGTTCGTAGCTTGACAACGTTTTAAAAGAACGCGTCGCCTATGAGAACAGGTAGGATTTGGACTCAGGCGGATGTAATCTTTTGCTGTGCATCGGCTGGGATTTGAATAAATCACAAATTATCGCTGCCAAAGGCTACAGAGACGGAGTCAGGTCCACGCGATGGAATAACACATTTAACTGATGACGAGGGCGAAACCAGCTTACGAAACGTTAAAACAAAAGATGGATCAAACCGGTGCTGCTCGGCTCGCAAGACAGTAACAGCCGGCGAAGCACCACCGTCCCTGGACGAGGCAGGGCAGTTTTTCGCAGAAACGGTGACGCAGAAGAGAGTTGGTTGCCGGCTGGCATTTCCGGAACCTACCCGACACGGCCAATGTCGGAAATGGCTCGCATTCTCCGGCAAGAAGTCAGTCAGTCGCCTGTCTGGCGTAAAAAAAACACTCAGCCGGCACTACCCGCTGAGTCACAATTCGCTTCCCTACCAGAAGCCGACCTCCATCTCCTTATAAGTACACGTCCTTAAAATGCGTCATAAAATATTATAATATTTAAGAATTCAGTCCGTACCGCGAAGAAAACACAACGCTTCACCATTAAATAGATCAACTGGTTAACGCTGTTTAAGGAAATAATCGCTGTTTATAATGAGACACGCGCTACGTACATAATATTTAAGAAATTAGTCCGTACCGCGAAGAAAACACTACACTTCACCATTACAAAGATCGACTGGTTAACGCTGTTTAAGGAAATAATCGCTGTTTATAATGAGACACGCATTGCGTACATAATATTTAAGAAATTAGTCCGTACCGCGAAGAAAACACCACACTTCACCATTACAAAGATCAACTGGTTAACGCTGTTTAAGGAAATAATCGCTGTTTACACCGATAATTATAGAAACATAATACATAATGCAGTCTTGTTCAGTGTCAAGCAATTGGTACACGTAGTTAAAGAGTTAACAAGTCGTACTGTTACGTATTTATAGGATGTGGAAAGACGACAAGAAATTGAATGAGACTTGAGATTCTCCCGGAAGGTGGAAAAACGTCCCCACCTTATTTACTATTTTAATATCACGACATATTGCGACAAACTCAAAAAATACATCTTTTATTACTGTTGAGGTGTTCTAAAATAAACTGGGTATAATATTAAAAAAGTAATCCAATATCAAACGCACCTCAAGTCACTCGAGTGGGGTCGTGTCTGAGGAATTAAGTTCTTATGCACATTGTAGGCGGTCTTCCGGGTCCCTTGGTACTGCAGCTGGCTGGCGGGGGAGAGAATGAAACTTCAGAGTACCAACACAAAAGCGTCAAATTTCTCACCTATTTTTTTTTCCAGTCTCCCGATACCGCAAATTTGTACCACCGGTCGTTGTGTCACTACCAGGTGGCTGTCAAATTCACCTGTACCAACATCTTTTTTTTTTTTGGGGGGGGGGGACACAACACGTACGGTACAGGACAGATCAGTAATCAGGGGACACCAACGAGAAAAGGTGTTAGAAAATGAACAGCTCACGCGACGTACGTACCCAAGTTTTACTAACGTTTTATTTAACGACGCTGACTGTAACTCTGATTACTTAGCGTCGAATTGGAAAGGACACGGAAACAAGCTGACATGGCTTTATTACTCTATACCCCAAAATCTGTCTTGAAAGAAAAATTAAAATACAAAAAGAAATCTGAATCAGAATAGCCGGTCTCCGGGCCAAAATACAAACCCGGGACCTCCTGAATACGAAACAGGAGAGTCAACCACTGAGATTACAGTCGCCTTTCCATAAAGATTGAAAAGAAGTACTCTGTCAAGTACACTAAGATTCAAAACGTGCCCTTCACCCAAAAATTTTTAGGTTACTTTTTCACTAACGTGACCCCAGCCGTTTAACAGCCACTTATTTTAATAACTATTAATTCATTTTGCCCAAATAGTAAATTTACGGGATACGTATCCTTCTCAGAATAAACAGCGATTATTTCCTTAAACAGCGTCAACCAGTTGATCTTTGTAATGGTGAAGTGTGGTGTTTTCTTCGCGGTACGGCCTGGATTCGTAAATATTATGTACGCAATGCGTGTTTCATTATAAACAGCGATTATTTCCTTAAACAGCGTTAACCATTTTATCTTCGTAATGGTGAAGAGTTGTGTTTTCTTCGCGGTACAGACTGAATTCTTAAATATAATTTAGACGAGATTCAGCTTCAAAGGGTTAAAGTAACCAGACCTCATAAATAGATCGGATATAAAAGATCATAACACACCACGTGCAGTCAATGAACGTTCCGTTTGCTTCCGAGGACATCATTACACTCAATAACGCTACAGGACTCAATAATCAGGGCGCAGAGGAAGAACGGATCAACTCTTCTGCAGTCGAGACGGTCCAAGAACTGCCTCCGAAACGTCGATAAACATCGTACTACACGGCGCAACAACCCAGAAGACAGAAATCTTCATAATCACCAGAAAAGAGGGCGTGCGTGTATGGTATAATAATATTAAAATCGATATTAAATGGGGGTTGGGGGTGGGGACTACGTTCATATCAATCGATACCCGCTGATCGGGGACAGGATATTGTGAGGACGGTGATAAAAGGTCGGGTTTCGTAACAGGAAATTCCTTAACTATGGGAGAAAGCTGAATGTTTTAGCTTCTCTATCACCTCTGTGAAGACGATGGAGAAAAAGTGTACGGAAATCCCTGATGCGGGTGTAGTGTCAAAACGTAGTTCAAACATGCTTAAGAGGCTTATCAGGCTGTAAGGAACCTCTGAGAGCAGTAGAGACAATAACAGTCTTCTCTGGCTTGTCTACATTGACGTATAAGCGATTACATTGACGTGGATAGAGGTCAAACGTTCTTCTTGGAAAGTCGTTATTCCAAAACCTTTAAAAATTCTCTATCACCCTCGAACAGCGTATGGGCATCTGAAACGTGTTCAGTCATTACAAGACGTCTCTGTAAACGAACAAGAATTTTTAGACGAAGTTTCGTTCTGACGAACAGGACAATTCCATTGCTAGTACAGTTTCCACATCATATACGTATTTGAGGGAGACAAATACCAGAGAAAAGTCTGTTTAAGGACAGAACACCAACACTAGCAACCCCCTCTCCCCTCCAACCACTCACTTCATTTATCAGTAAGTACAGTATACGACATTAAAGTCCAAATTCCAGAGTTCAAGGACCCGTCCGCATACCAAACTCCTTGATATTCCTACTTACACGTCCGAGGCGTCAGAAATACTGAATATCCTGCGTCTTTACTGAGCTAAGACAAAGCCGGAATACAATGACGCTTTTCGTTTCTATATTTGAACTATAAACCTCACGTAAATAATATTTAAGAAACTTGTTAAAAGATCAAGTAATCATATTACATAACTCGACATTATCCTTCCATATCGGACCATTCCCCCTTAAGATCTTCGTAATAAAATTGTAAATGAACACAACGTCCATCTAAGCGTGCTACATGTCCCGCCAATCCTCCTCGATTTGATCATATTAATAAGATTAATGGTTACAGATTATCACAATGCAACTTTCGCCAGTCCCTGTAACCCCCTACCTCTTGGGTCTAAAGACCAATAAACCTGAAAATACTCCGACAGATGGACCCCCCCCCCCCCCGGAACAGCCGGCCAGCAGAATCAGTCACCAAGTTTTATCTCTGCCCTGTGGTCCTGTTGATTTTGTCTACCCTTCTTGTCTAATTTACATATAAGATAAACTTTCATCTACCCCAAGTAAACAGTGCATTTTCCACTTCGGTGGTCTCCGATTCTCAATTCAGACTTGCAGTGCAGCTGGAACAGTGGCGAACGAGCAAGATTAAAAATCACACACACGAACGAATAAGTGTTTTTGACTGATTTTCCTTCTTTACACTTTTCTTCCTCATCTTTATCACTTCCTTTTCTGTTTCTTCACCCTCTGCATATATGCCCTTAATATAATTTTTAATGCTTTTTATATAATTCTAATGCTTCATATAATTTTCATGCCCTTAATATAATTTTTAATGCTTTTTATATAATTCTAATGCTTCATATAATTTTCATGCCTTTGTATAATCTTTAATGCTTTTATATAATTCTAATGCTTCATATAATTTTCATGCCCTTAATATAATTTTTAATGCTTTCTATATAATTCTAATGCTTCATATAATTTTCATGCCCTTATTATAATTTTTAATGCTTTTTATATAATTCTAATGCTTCATATAATTTTCATGCCCTTTGTATAATTTTTAATGCTTTTTATATAATTCTAATGCTTCATATAATTTTCATGCCCTTCGTATAATTTTTAATGCTTTTTATATAATTCTAATGCTTCATATAATTTTCATGCCCTTTGTATAATTTTAATGCTTTTATATAATTCTAATGCTTCATATAATTTTCATGCCCTTAATATAATTTTTAATGCTTTTTATATAATTCTAATGCTTCATATAATTTTCATGCCCTTTGTATAATTTTTAATGCTTTTATATAATTCTAATGCTTCTTCATATAATTTTCATATACTTTTCATGTTCTCATATAATTTGTACTTTTTCATATACTTTTCCACGTTTTATCATAATTTTAGTGCTTCTTCGCATAATTTTTATGCTATTCATCAACTTGTGCGATAAGTGCCCTCAACCGAAACTGGACAGACAGCCTACAGACCGACAGAGTGACAAGTACTTTGCGTCGAGAGTGCTAAGAATATAAATGCGTACAGCTTTGCACCCACTCACTCACTCCTTTTGACGCCACCGCCGAGTGGCGTCTCATAACAAGGATCACTTCAATTTTTAACAAGGCTGTCTTATGCCAGATAATGGTGGCAGCAAGCATTCCTGAAACGTCGGCCAATTTCTACCAGACTATACAGCGGAACACTACACAAATGTTGGCATAGTTTTGGACACTGACTTCATCCTGCGATGTTATCCGTTCCCCACAGCAAGAATACAAAAGGCGTCGTTCAATAACCATGCTTGTCTGTGTCCCCGACAATTTCAGATTGATCCATAGTCAAAACGCGGTCAGACTGTCACCACGGGAACTCTTGAGTCATGTAATTAGCATTTACCTCGTACTTACGACACAGTGAGTACAGTCACACAGTCGTCTACTATCTTAGTGCAAAAATATCTGGTTTAACAAACGAGACTTTGACTACCGAGCCATGGTGGCGTGACAATTACATATAATGTTAACTACAACCAGTAAGTGGAAATGTCACCACCTAATTCCTGAAGACAGCTGTCACAGCGGTAAATCATATCAACTGTTGTCGATGAAATGTTACTGGCTGTCGGAAACGAAGCTCGTCTAAATAACATTTAAGAATTCAGTCCGTACCGCGAAGAAAACACTTCACTTCACCATTACAAAGATCAAATGTTTAACGCTGTTTAAGAAAATAATCGCTGTTTATAATGAGACACGCGCTGCGTACATAATATTTAAACAGAGAGTCCGTACCGCGAAGAAAACACAACACTTCACCATTACAAAGATTAACTGGTTAACGATGTTTAAGGAAATAATCTCTGTTTATAATGAGACACGTATTGCGTGCATAATATTTTAAGAATTCAGTCCGTACCGCGAAGAAAACACAACACTTCACCATTACAAAGATTAACTGGTTAACGCTGTTTAAGGAAATAATCGCTGTTTATAATGAGACACGCACTGCGTGCATAATATTTTAAGAATTCAGTCCGTACCGCGAAGAAAACACCACACTTCACCATTACAAAGATATCTGAAAGAGTCCTACTGATAATTTCAAATTAACAACTGTCCCATCATAACAAACACATTAGTGCAATCTGTACCGCGGGCTGCATTTAGAGCCGCTATCATTTCAGAACAAGTACGACGAACTTTCGCTTATCTAAAGGCCTTACACACAGTTCAGGTCTCTTAGGAGTCACGCTCTTAAAAAAAACGAATATCTGTAAACAGGAAACACGTTATAATTGGGCGTGGCAGAGCCTATGCGAGGGGCCGCGCCCCACACATTGTATACCACTCAATTCAGTACAAAAAGCTTAAGGAAACTTAGGACCATAACTTGAATGTTCACTTACTTACATCCACCAGTCCTTTGCTGATACAAACCCTGACATCTACCAATTCCTTTGTCCGCACTACGCAGGAATACACCAGTGGTTGCCACACGCATCTTAGTCACTGTCTCTTAGTGTTTAAGTTTAGAACACGGAAACCTGTAATATTACCCGTGGTTTTCTACAGGATGCTCGGTGACGTTACGTCAATATCTCCTGAGGTCATTCTCAGTCATAAATATCATATTAACACAGGTCAGATTATTAAAAATTCAATGAAGCAGTTCATTTATTATGTAATTCACTTTTATACACTATTTTTAACGCAATCCAATACACAGACATTAAGAGGGATGAAGTTCGGTGACCTCAACGGCCAATCCATGGACCAAGGAACTGTACATACATGTACCCCGTCACGTATCGAATAAACTTTGGGTTAGACCGCGTCTGTAATCGTGTTTCTTTAATGTATATCCATGGAAAATAAACAGTTGATAATAAAACTCGAGCATAGGTACAAAATTTGGACTGATGGGTTTTTGAAAAAAGTTCTGAGAAAAGAAGAAATTTGAGAGACGTAGTAATGAAAATCGAGAAAAAAAGCACGAGCTTCAAAATTCGTATTAACACAGTCTACGATTATAAAGACTAAAGTAAGAATCATTAATTGGTCGAGAGTTGAAGATCGTTTATTCACGTAAATAATAAGCAAAACATTACAAAATCATTACAGCCAAATCACAAGCGACGAGACCATTAGCGAGGAATTTGGAAATGCTTAGAGGAACTGAGGGAAATCACGAAACACACAACTACAAATATTAGACAGCTCGGACGGTAGAAAATATACGTAAGTAGGAAGCATGACATCTTTGACAACTTGCTCGGTTGACAAAAAAACAGTTTAAGATTTATTACACGCTGGAATGGTAACGGAATGGCATAATGTCAGGAAAAGTGGGTCACGTAGAACACTGACGTCCATAACTTAACGAGAAACAAAGAATGAGACACAGGAGTATTGGGGAATGGAGGTATGATTCATTCCATCGAGACCCGTATCCAGTGAGCTCCAAGAATGCTAGAAAAACACAAAGTTTCTTTGGAACCATCTAAATTCGTTGATATTTTACATGAACAAATCGACAATACGTGGCCAGCGAAATATACGAAGTCTGTACATCCCTGGGAGGCCATTGAACTCAGACGATGACTCAACTGTTCGGACTTTCCCTGTTTCGTCATTTTGAAGACGACGACAATCATGTACTCGAGGGCCATTATTCAACTCCCAATCGCAATGAAAGGTTCATAACCGTGTTCGCAAATGACACCTGTTTTACATAAGCCAGTTCAACCCAACCACCATGAGAACCGAATTCGGTGTACGCCTGAAACGTCGTCTAAATTGAAATCTTTTCTCTGCCAACATATCACTTCCATTTTCCTAGGTTCAAATAATCATTTTAACCTTTCAAAGATCGAAACTCGTGTAAATAAGACTTAGGAACATCATCTGGGTGCCACTGGCTTTGAAATTGTTTTACCAATGAGTGAAAATTTTTCTGGGTCTCAATAATCACAACGAAAACCGAAATTCGACGCCGCGGAAACCACTAAACTAGATCGAGTACAGAATCCTGTCTGCGAGGGGCAGAGCAAAGGCCCGCCTCTCCCGGGCAAAGGCCTCCAGACATTAAATCCCCAATTCTGAGGCAGACACCACGACCCTAGGACCAGAAGCGAAGCGCTGGAACTTCATTAGTGCCACTATCTTCATTAAAATAATCGATAATTAAGTTTAACTACCTTTCGTGCAATGATCGAGGCAAAAGAGAGAGATCAGGATCACCGGAGCACAGAGGAACACGTCACAAAGGCAGCGTGTGTGAACAGAGAAATGGGAGCAAACCCGACCTTGGTTGCTTGGCAGGGGTGGACAAACTGGGCTTGTACAGGTAGCTGACATAAAACAAGAGTCGTCCCTCTGTAGACCTCCAGCGTCTTCGTTTTCTTGCTGAGATCTGAGGTTCTAACGGCTAAGAGTACGAAGATTACTCTCCTCTGGGTTGTTGCGTAGAAGTTTGCAGATATTTCATGTATTTGCTGCCTCCATCATCAGGGCCTTCAACTCACTTAACTTTAAATGTCTTCTTGTCGACGTGGTCCTTCCCGACAAGTTCTTACCCCTAACATTTCAATTTCGTGTCATGCCCATGCATTACGTATTTCACGTCACGCAAAATGTCGCCAAAGTTTTCTAATCTTAACCACTTACACCCGAATCTCACTTAAATATTTAAGAATCCAGTCCGTACCGCGAAGAAAACACAACTCTTCACCGTTACAAAAGATCGATTGGTTAACGCTGTTTAAGGAAATAATCGCTGTTTATAATGAGACACGCACTGCGTGCAAAATATTTAAGAATCCAGTCCGTACCGCGAAGAAAACACAACTCTTCACCGTTACAAAAAGATCGATTGGTTAACGCTGTTTAAAGAAATAATCGCTGTTTATAATGAGACACGCATTGCGTACGTAATATTTACACATTCAGTCCGTACCGCGAAGAAAACACAACGCCTCACCATTACAAAAGATCGATTGGTTAACGCTGTTTAAGGAAATAATCGCTGTTTATAACGAGACACGCGCTACGTACATAATATTTACACATTCAGTCCGTACCGCGAAGAAAACACAACTCTTCACCATAAAAAAGATCAACTGGTCAACGCTGTTTAAGAAAATAATCGCTGTTTATTTTAGAGTCATACGAAACACATAAAAACACCGTGTGGGGAGATTACGAGTCAGCTGAATGTTAAAGGTGGTATATAACACCATAATTACCACCGAATTTTAAAGGACATTTAACAGTCTCGACTGTCAAGTGATTGACACAGTTGCTTTTCATATTCAGAAGGTTCGCGGCTCAAATCTCGGACAGGTGACGTTTTTTGGTTTAAAAAAATCCAACTAGTAAGAGCCCGGTGCCAATTTTGGTGTCACAATTTGTAAACCCCTGGATTCAGAAGCAGCTTGACTGCGCAGAATGAAGGAAAATCTCAGTCAGAATAACCGACAAAAATTGCACAACGAGGGCAGACACCTCCGTAATCAGGAATGTAAACCAAGGACTCTAGGGCATTAGCACCGCGAGGGGAGAGACGGGCGTATCGGTAATGCAGGACTCTGCTGTACCGAGCTTTAGGAATACGAAACAGACGATGGTTGAGCGCGCACTACTGCCAACTTAAAAAGAAATTCACTTGTGGAGAGCCCAGGACAGGGACAGGAGGATGGCTTTCGTTAGTTCGGTGATGAACCTTCGGGTTCCGTAAGCCACCTATTTAGTTAGTTATTTATCTGATGGTCTCGGGTTCGATTCCCGGCGGTGCCCGAATTTATAACTTGTGTTGGGCAAGGCCGTGGTCTAGGCAACACGGAGTTTTCCTCCGTGGCATCCCAACAATTACTCCATTCACACACAGAAGAAGGCAATGGCAAACCACTTCTGGATCATCTGCCAAGAACGTATATGAACAGGTCCCAGTCCGAGAAGAGAAAAGGATGGAAGGATCCTGTTCATATGGACCTGTCGTCAGACAGAACACTAAATAATAATAAGATGAGGTGGTCTAGCGGTTAGAACGCTGGCCTTGTAATCCTGGGGTCTCGGGTTCGATTCCCGGCGGTGCCCGAATTTATAACTTGTGTTGGGCAAGGCCGCGGTCTAGGCAACACGGAGTTTTCCTCCGTGGCATCCCAACAATTACTCCATTCACACACAGAAGAAGGCAATGGCAAACCACTTCTGGATCATCTGCCAAGAACGTATATGAACAGGTCCCAGTCGGAGAAAAGGATGGAAGGATCCTGTTCATATGGACCTGTCGTCAGACAGAACACTAAATAATAATAATAAACATTACAGACATGGTTTCTGGTTTGTGACACCTGATGATCTATCGCCTCAGTTTCTACTCTGAAAACGGAGGTAACAGGTTATGCTGGAAAGTATGTATCCGCCTATAAGACTACAAGCTCCTACGAACAAGAAACCTGACATGATATGACACATATTTCGTTAAATATTCAAGGTGCCAAAAATATTTAAGATAAAATCTGTACGTCTGATTGATAATATTTAAATGAATAAACACTTTGCTCGTAAATCACTGACACCACCATCACCACTCGTGGCAGAATAAAAAGGCATCTGAATTATCGTAGAAAATTAACTTTCGATCGGTCAGTGCTGTCTGGTGGGCTTATAATTTCCCTCACGTTTAACAAAAATTAATTCTGACGGCTGAAATATCGAGCGTGTTCGATACTGGATAGACAGAGAAATCAAAATGCTATTTTAGCCTCTGACAAGCAATTTCTTTTTTAAAAAAAAGCAACACTGAAATAAAAATATTGGAAAATACAAATCACAGAGATGGAAGTTTTCTCAGAAAATTTAGTCATATTAATACGCTTAGAGCGGTTTTAAGTCAACGAATTCAAAAGCGTTTATACAATTCAACAGTATCTTTACTTTACGAGTAATGAGAAATTTCTGCCAAACTACAGAGCGTAACAACTCATAAGACAGAAATCTTCATATTCATCAGGCTTACAGAATTTGTAGGTTCGATGAAGATCCATTTGTATTCACTATTGTAATCTGGGATATAACGAAAGAGTACACATTAAAAGGCTTTCATCTGACACTACAGAATTCAAATTAGATAAAATCCTGCCTCAGATCCATTGCAGATATCATTACGGCTTTCGACATCATACAACTTCCTTTACGTAATCAAAATCCATGACTCTGTTCCGGAAAATGTCACACGGATATTTTTTTTTTTTTGGGGGGGGGGGGGGAGGACAGACGATACATAATATAGATTCATGAAAAGCTGTCATCACGCATACTTTGAGAATGTTGGTGGGGGGGGGGGGCAAAAGCCAACTGCAAAGTTCCTTCCCCCAATAGACTGCCAGACCCCAGTGTCTGAGTTGAAACAAAAACAGACTATGGTATAATATTGATCCTGTTCCTTAAAAAATGTACAAGAATTTTGAAAATCTCCCAGTCTCCGCTTTGGCTTAGAACACACGTGTTAAGACTTTACGCGATCTGGGTAAGCGAATTTCCGCCATGTTTAATTTAATTTTGTTACAAAACTTAGTTAATTCTTATTTCAGGACTGAGTTAAATTCGATTAAATAGCCTAAGCATGGTGTTTAACACAATAATTTTTATCTTTATCTGATAAGTAACATAACGCAGAAAAACAATTCTAACTTGTCCAACGGGCGACCGTTACGAGCGGCTCGTAACTCCGCGAAATTCTTCGACACGTCTCTCTGAAAAACATTTTTTAAGGGGTATAAAAGTTCCATACAGAATTTCAAGTACCACGGTCAAATGCAGAATCGATATAAATGTTATAGGATTGTGACGTCACGCGCACGCCACGTGTTTGTCGATAATTGTGGCCAAGTGAAGCCAGTCGAGGTATTTAGCTAAGAGACAACCTCTCTCTCTCTCTCTCTCTTTTATTTATTTAGTGTTCTGTGTGACGACAGGTCCATATGAACAGGATCCTTCCATCCTTTTCTCGGACTGGGACCTGTTCATATACGTTCTTGGGAGATGATCCAGAAGTGGTTTGCCATTGCCTTCTTCTGTGTGTGAATGGAGTAATTGTTGGGATGCCACGGAGGAAAACTCCGTGTTGCCTAGACCACGGCCTTGCCCAACACAAGTTATAAATTCGGGCACCGCCGGGAATCGAACCCGAGACCCCAGGATTACAAGGCCAGCGTTCTAACCGCTAGGACACCTCATCTTATTATTATTTAGTGTTCTGTCTGACGACAGGTCCATATGAACAGGATCCTTCCATCCTTTTCTCGGACTGGGACCTGTTCATATACGTTCTTGGCAGATGATCCAGAAGTGGTTTGCCATTGCCTTCTTCTGTGTGTGAAATAGCACGAGGGAAAAATCTTAAGACACGCTTTGTTGAAAAGATTAATCTTAGGTTTCAGTTCTTGACAGCAGCTCTAGTCGATCGGTCGAGTCCACAGCGTGAGTTCTGCTTACGTTTTAAGATTTCTTTTCAGTGACAGTCCATAACATTTTTATCAAAGTGATTCACTAAGGTCAAATGCGTTTTGAATGACTCGTAGAATGGCTACGAATTTCGTAGAATTGTGACGTCATCCACATACCAAGATGATAGCACATATCTCAAATTTATGAGCTGAATACTTCACGGGAAGACAAAACTAAGTAACAAGACAAACGAATTAAGAAAAGAAATTACAGGCTTAAGCACGTGTGACAAGCATCCGAAGTACAGTCAGCAAGATTTCCTGCTCTCTGATTGGTGTGAATGCACAGTCTCTCTCGTAAGTGGAAACAAACTTGTTTGTATGAAAGTGAGTCACCACGTCTTGGTGTCTCGATTAAGAAGTGACGACTCCCGGTGACACGCGCTCTACCGTCGCGTCACGACAACCGAACTACGTGACGATGGGACTCATTTCGACATCCACATCCTCCATTTCAGGGTCCCGAAGCACAACGCCACAAAGACGTAAATAAAGAGCCAAATAGTTTATTATGTACCTGCCGAAACGTCTGATAAGAGAAGGCGAAGAAGGGCTTTTTGGTTGTCGCTGTCAACCGCGAATCAAAAACTCATTAAGATTCACGCAAAGTTGGACACGCGCACAAGAACACGCTCATGTGATCATAACCTTCCACGACTTCCTCGTCACTTTCCTAACCGGAGGACGACACGTGTCAGTCCTTTGCTTATACAAGGTCGCTCATTCAACTACACAACTTACTGAAACATGTGTAGAAACACTGAAGGAAAAGACGGAAGGAAAAAGAAATACGGAAGGAAATACATAAAAATAAACAATTAGACGTAAGAAGGACGAATATAGAACAAAACAGAGGTCGAATCAAAGGAAAGACGAATACACCGACCTGGAAATGGATAAACACACGGACAAACGGAACAGACAACGCTAAATTGATACGAAGAGAGAGATCTCGAGGTGTAAAGTCAGACAGACAGACAGACACAAGGCTGGCGCATGCTCCAAGGCAAGGCTCTGACCGCTGACGTGTACACCAGTTTCCGGTATCTCGAGTTCAAACACACAGCAAAACTATTTACACAAACAGACTGTAACTCCAGGATCCGAATTTCATCTTATTTCCATGCTACTAACGAGATTTATCGTTCATGTTACCAGAACACTTCAAGTTATGAATACATTTGGCGCACAAAACTGGGATTTCTTTTTAAGAATCCAGTCCGTACCGCAAAGAAAACAACTCTTCATCATTACAAAGATCAAATGGTTTACCCATTGAAGACGAAGCTCGTGTAAATAATTTCAGTCCGTACCGCGAAGAAAACACAACACTTCACTATTGAAAAGATCAAATGGTTAACGCTGTTTAAGGAAATAATCGCTGTTTATAATGAGACACGCGCTGCGTACGTAATATTAAAACATTCAGTCCGTACCGCGAAGAAAACACAACACTTCACCATTAAAAAGATCAAATGGTTAACGCTGTTTAAGGAAATAATCGCTGTTTATAATGAGACACGCGCTGCGTACGTAATATTAAAACATTCAGTCCGTACCGCGAAGAAAACACAACACTTCACCATTAAAAAGATCAAATGGTTAACGCTGTTTAAGGAAATAATCGCTGTTTACAGAGAAAATAATAACGAAACACAAGCAGACTTGATAACTGTTAAAGCAGGTGGTACACATACTTACCACTAGGCTTTAGGAGTCGTGCTAACACATTTGTATAATTTAAATGGATGTCTTCTGAGTTGTTCTGTCGTGTACTCTGGGTAGGTTCTGGTAAACTTCTACCAGGCTACAGGGGCTGCAACACCGCAGAAGACGACCATCTTCATGCTCGCAGCCGTGAGAACCTCAAATCTCACCTCGTTACTTTTACCACGTACTTTTCTCAGTGGTCTCATGGTCTAAAGAGAAGGGGCATTGACCGCCCGAGCACGGGGATACTGGTTTCGAATCCCACTCAAAACACAGAACTGTGTCAGATTTCTTCTTTGTTGTGTTGTCTGGTGTAGGCAGAGGAATTCTACGAAACGCCTAACAGGACTTGAGAGAGAAGCGCGTATTTCTCCGGCAGACCGGAGTTCCTAAGACCTCGCCAAAGAATACGTAGAATAAATTTGTCATTTGGAGAAATGGTGGAATCCGACTACGGTACTCGAGAAGATTTCATTGTTTTAAGAACTCAATGGATCACGAAATTCACCTAAATAATATTCGCTCATTCAGTCCGTACCTCGAAGAAAACACCACACTTCACCATTACGAAGATCAAATGGTTTACCCTTTGAAGCCGAAGCTCGCGTAAATAATATTTAGGAATTTAGTCCGTACCGCGAAGAAAACACATCTCTTCACCATTACAAAAGATCGATTGGTTAACGCTGTTTAAGGAAATAATCACTGTTTATAATGAGACACGCGCTACGTACATAATATTTAAACATCTAGTCCGTACCGCGAAGAAAACAATACACTTCACCATTACAAAGATCGACTGGTTAACACTGTTTAAGGAAATAATCGCTGTTTATAATGAGACACGCACTGCGTACATAATATTTAAACAGAGAGTCCGTACCGCGAAGAAAACACAACGCTTCACCATTACAAAGATCAAATGGTTAACGCTGTTTAAGGAAGTAATCGCTGTTTATAACGAGACACGCATTGCGTGCATAATATTTAAGAATTCAGTCCGTACCGCGAAGAAAATACAACTCTTCACCGTTACAAAGATCGATTGGTTAACGCTGTTTAAGGAAATAATCGCTGTTTAGCGTGAGAATTATACGAAGCCAAAATGCAGAAATAGTGAATCTTACAGCAGGTGTCGTCGTACACGAAGTGAACAAGGTCTCTCTCACTGACCTGCATTCACTGGCAAAAGGAGTAGGCAAAGAACATGACAGAACTGATGAAATGTGAGGTAAGGTGCACACAGACGATGTGGGCGCACCCCCAAGGCAAATGCATGCACCAGGCTGCTATATGACACAGCATCGCGCGGTCTGCCGACGGAGACAATCCTCAGCAGAGCAGACGACCGACAATTTTTTTATTCATGAGGGCTGTGGGTTATACCTTTAACTACATTATGAAGGCCCTTATTACCTTACGTCAACCATATGTAATTTCATTTTGTAAGCTCGTTCCGAAATTAAAGCCCCCCCCCCCCCAAGAAAAATCATGCCTATTAACCTGGAATTAACTGTCCTCTTCTCAGAATAAATAAATAAATAAAAAATAAAAAAAAAAAGAAGAAAGAAAGAAAGAAAGAAAAGAAAAGAAATTTCATATTTTCAGGTCTAAATAAAATTTGTTGATTTTCGAATTCTGGTCAAAACGACGGGCTTCACATATGTTCCTGCGAGCGGACGCGACTGGGTGGGGGGAATCCTCCGGCGATAGTGGCGCTCGAGACCTCTCGTTCACACGAACGCCACTGACAGCCCACAGAGAACCCTCGACCCCGCCACTGAAGCCAACTGCAACAGCGGTTGAGATCAGGCGGCTTTCTGATCCCTACCTGTATAAATACTGAATGAGACGCTAGTACCACTGGCGTGCAGATAGAACGTCGACGCCCGACATCATCCGGTCAGGCGCAACTCACAACGCGGAAACAAATGAAGTACTCCGTACGTAAATTGATAACAACGCGTACTTTCAGACAGAAAACAGCATTTTATCGTTTACCGGCGTAAAAAAAGCTGCTGTTATTCAACGGGGAACGATTTCATTCGTGTCTCTGTTACGTCCCATCCTCCATTTCTTTGTCAATTCGTCAACATATCAATTTCCGTGGTCGCCATTTCGTGGCTCATCGCCTCCATTTTGATTTCCACATCCAATCGCAATGCGACATCGGCCGATTACCTAAATACGTCACATTTTCTTATAAATATCTTCAAAAACTCGTAATAAACAGAAAATATATCCATATCACGAGCCTGACGTCAACTAACAAACTAATTTAATCCATAGATCATCTTAAGAATCTGATAATACACTAAACTAGTGGAAAAAAAATCCCTGCCTTTTACGGTACACGAAGGTTCGTTACCGTGTCCACAAAATCCCGTAATCGTCCCCTATCCTGAACAACACGAATCCAATCCACACCACACATCATCCATTTTAATATCATCCTTCCATCTACATCTAGGTCTACGTCTGTCCCCTCTAGGCTTTGAACTAAAATTTTATAAGCATCTTATACTTCTGCATTCGTGATACGTGTATCAGACATCACACCGTCCTCAATTTCATCAGAGGATAAATTATGAAGTTCCTCGTTACGAAATTTTCATCTCTCTTCGGTCCAGATATCCTCAGCGCTGTTCTCAAACACACAGCAAAATGTTTCTTTACAAAATAAGAAAATGCATGCTAGGAATTACTATTCTAAAATTTCGAAGTAACATTCTAACGAGACAGTTGGTAATCCGTCGTCTCGACGGACAGAATAATTATAATAATAAAAAAGCAATTAGACGTCTGTAAAGTGAACAGCTGTACAGAAAAGCAAACATTGCAGAACCAGATGGACGTTTTGGAGTGGAAACTGTTTGGTGAATTACTTGCGAATCTGATATATATCTTATTTACAATTCCCTGTCTGCAACTCATCTCTTTGTTCCAAATTAATCGTTGGGGCAGTCGATTCTAAGGGAAATCCCCTAACATGCTTGACGTTTCCATGACAACAAACCATCTACAAACGCTTAAAAACAAACAAATATGACTGTGAGATGGCGGGGGACATTCTTTAACTCGTATCTCGTTCATGTCTGTTCCCCTAAAATACGATCCACACCTTAAAACACCATTTCACAAAGACCCATTTTAATAATATCCTTCCAACCAAAATTTTGTATGTACTTCTGTCTATAGGAACTGAAAAACAAATCCTCACAAACGTCGGCTAACACGTCATCACGATATTAGGTACTGATTTTACGACGATACATTAAAGTTACGAAATATTTTGAAAAGTTTGTTACGAAAAGAGCTGTCCTTTATAAAACGAAGGGGGGGATAACATTTCATACTGCAGGGTAGTGGCGGCTACCAGAGGGCGAGCCTGTCTCACTGGTGGTTGGTTATTCGAAACAAAGCGATTAACTACGTTAAGCAAACACCAGTGAGCTTTAATGACGTCACTTACACAATCTGAGTTACCTTCACAGTATTTCCTTGTCCTAAGTTTGGATACTGAGGACAAAACCGAGTTCTGAAACCACTGCATGGTTAACTCCGGGTCACGAGACGTCTGGGTCATCGCTCTAGACGCCGCCATAGACACACGGGGGTAAAAATCTGGGTACAGATGGGGGGGGGGGGACACGAAGTTGGAGAACACATTCTGTTTTCCGTATCCCACCGAAAAATGTTTCGATTAATACTAACACAGGTTAACACGTTATTTTGTATGGGTATGGAACATGGTCTCTGACATTACGAAGTGTCTGAGATAAAGATTCCAAAAAGGAATATTTCGGATGCCAGATAGATGAAGTTACGTGAGAATGTAGAAAAAAAAAATGAGGATATTTGGAACATCGACAAATGAAATGACTGGAGACGGGACAAATTCGGAAGTTTTCCTATGACAAAAAACTTTTTTTAAAGAAACCTCGCATATTTAAACCCTAACTTTGACATGAAAACCGCGCAGTTCGTGAAATTTGTTTTGTTTCTAAGACGGTTGGTACGGCTGCTTCGTGAAATGATGGCAGCGGTGGGTTTGCGGAATCGATACGTAAGAGGCCAACCGAGCCGACGTGCACACGGGAGTTCCAGCGGGCCTTTGCTATCTGGTACCGAAACTCTCGTACCAGGAATCAGAATTTTGGACTCAAAAGACTTTGAAAGTAACATGCATGTGTATAAAAATTGCACAGCGACTAAATTCAGGTTAAAATATTACTAGGACGGTGATGTTCAGGACGTGATATGCCTGGGAACATGAGAAATGCTTACAACATTCCTGTTACAATCCTTAAGTCACGACACCACTCTTAAGACGTATGAATGGATGGGAGGATAATATTAAAGACGTTAAAAGGAAAGTTCTTTAACATGGAAGGTTAACTACTAGATTATTATTATTATTAGTGTTCTGTCTGACGACAGGTCCATATGAACAGGATCCTTCCATCCTTTTCTCGGACTGGGACCTGTTCAAATACGTTCTTGGCAGATGATCCAGAAGTGGTTTGCCATTGCCTTCTTCTGTGTGTGAATGGAGTAATTGTTGGGATGCCACGGAGGAAAACTCCGTGTTGCCTAGACCACGGCCTTGCCCAACACAAGTTATAAATTCGGGCACCGCCGGGAATCGAACCCGAGACCCCCAGGATTACAAGGCCAGCGTTCTAACCGCTAGACCACCGTGGATTTTAACTAGATTAAGCCCCTTTAATAGGAAAATGATCTTTAGAGTTAAGACTGGGATTATTTTGCTCATAACGAGACAGGAAACAACATCTAGAATTTGCAAATTCCAAATTAGCTCTCTCCTACGTGAGATCTGAGGTCTTCACGGTAAGAATACGAATGTCTTCTGGGATCCGTCATCGACGTTCGAGTCCTGATTTGAGTCAATGCCGAGACGATACGTGGTTCAAACGCTCGAAGATTCTGGACAATTATTCTTCTGACAGGGGCGTGTTCTTTAAATTCCATTACCTCACGTTCAAGTGGAGATATTTTCATTCCGGAATAGATCTGCAGCGATGTGTAAACCTCTCTGTACGTCGTAAAAAGAACACACGGTGTTCACTCAGTGTGCAAGCCGATATAACTTTTCTATACAATTCTGTGGCTATAAAACTGAAGTCGACTAATAGTGTCATGACGATAAACAGAACAGAGCACTTCCAGCATTCACCCCCCTCGACAACCCAGACGTATTCATCGATCGGCAGAGCCCGAAGCCTACCCCAAGCCAACCCCCACCAACACGCTCCAGGTCCCGCAGTGTACACCCCCCCTCCCTCACCGGGCGCCAAAATCCATACCGGGCACTGAACCCTCGTCCAGACGAGGGGCAGATCGACGCTCAACGGCGCGGCGGAAAGAGGGCATTGACCCCGAGAAGCTCCTCCCTACGAGCAGACCCATGCAGACGATACTTAACGCTAAAACGACGAAGGATTTTTAAGCAATTTGATTTAATTCAAATTTTATGGGCGGGGGGGGGGGGACCGATAAAATCTCCTGTCTCGTTGGTAGATGAGATGTTACGGTTATAATAATCTAACCTAAACGCAGTTCAGTAAAAATTAGAGTCTGGAAATTTCAACAAAATTCGAAAGCAGTCAAGTAAGAACCCTTCGATTTATAAACATTAAAGTTCGATTCTGTCCACAGGCCGTACGATATCAGAGTTAACAGAGATAATTACCCTAAACAGCATCTAGTATCTGTAATGTGAGACGCGTTGTTCTATCTCCGAGGCAACAAAACTGATGGTTCATTACGTTTTTAATAGAATTTAAAAGAGAATCTTCCACAGTTATCTCCTAAAGACGAAGGGAGATATGTCTACGTAGTTTGGTTCTTTTATTATCTTTATACATGTAGACAGAATCCAATGAATTCTGGATTGTTACTCGGGGAAAAAAGATTTTCACGTTGACAGTGTAGACCACACGAAATTTTCGATGCGGGAAATCTGTGGCTAGAAACCCATGTCTTCCAGTTGAGAAAACATTACGCACAGACAAAGCGTTATACTTCTGACAAGTACCATATGTTACCACCCACAAAGTGCGTCCGTATTATCAAGGTCAACGATCGATCGTGGATCGAGAAGTAATGTTACTTTTCGTCGCAAACTCAAGGGGAATTACTGTACTAATCGATTAATCGTGACGGTCTCGAGATCCTCCTTTCACTTGAAGGTAAAAAAAAAACGTGGCGTGAGGATTCAATTACAAAAATTGATTTATATCTGATATTAATCGTTCTCAATCACGAACTGAAATACATAAATACGACATAGTAACATGTTTTATAAGCTGCACGTGTTAAGGGCAGCTTGAATAAACCTAGAGTCGCGGTCCGTGGTTAGCACTCCTCCTAAGCACACACGGGAGGTCTCTGGTTCAAATCTCGACACGGAGACACGCTATCCTCACACCCTCCAATCAAACGCAGTGAGTCGTTAAATTAGACTACAAACTGTTTCCTTCACATTCTTGAATTATTATTTATTAATTAACAATCCCCAAAAGTGTTCTCAAATAACCCACAAAACACGTTAAAGTATCAACAACATCGCTGAATATCACAAGAGCTTCTAAATACGAAATTTGGCTGTAACCTAACCTAACCACGTGTCGCACCGAAAACATCTCAAGTTAGAAACCCTCACGTGAGTTGCCTTAATCATC
The DNA here is from genome assembly GCF_977971745.1 of Zootermopsis nevadensis. Classification (NCBI taxonomy): domain Eukaryota; kingdom Metazoa; phylum Arthropoda; class Insecta; order Blattodea; family Termopsidae; genus Zootermopsis; species Zootermopsis nevadensis. The sequence goes on from NW_028259163.1 coordinate 1,714,305, forward strand.
ATTAGAAACCCAGCTTAAGGATAAGTTCGTCTTTAATCCTTATTCTTTGGGTAAAATTCGTCCCCATCTGAAATTAAAGTTTTGAGAGGTGTATCGTGTGCAGGGGTCTTCAGACTGGCACAAAACCACTCACATCCTCCTCTCGAAGAACCAAACCCCCACGCCCCACCCCCAGACGTTACACAACAACCGATAATCCATTCATGCACTTTTACACTGTCAGTACAGAAGTTGCATGCGTTATTAGCGCAGGGGTTAAACCACAATGACCTACCCCTCCCTACTTTTAACCCCCCCCCCCGTGAAACGCACAAAGAAATAACCTCACACAATACCATTCATATAAATTTTACGTAAAAAAGTTCGCTAACTCAAGATAACTCATTGCGTGAAAGTTATCTGACTTGACGTAAAATATTACCCCCCCACCCCCCCTTTCTAAGCCCCGTTCCATTCCGTACCACTCGCCCTGGTACCTCAGTACGTACAGTCGCCAACCATTCATTGCCCAGGACGGCATTCACGATTACACCCGAGTTGTACAATTCGTCAGCTGGCCAGACACCGAACACGCGCGGGGCATCGATCCCCTGAACGACGCCTTCGTTCGGGAAGCTAGTTCATAAATCTTTTGTAAACGTGTCAGGCGTTTGTATCGATAATCGCGTCAGAGCGATCGATCAATCTCGATTCAAATCTCAGGCCAAATACGCGACGAATATGAAACGATTTGCCTGTAGTGACTGAGGAAATCCAAAAAAAAAACATCAGTCCTGAAAGCGTTGTTAAATAAACATGATTAAGATACTTGAGGGCGAGAATGGTATTGAAGAGAAAATTAATCTCGTGATCTCGCGTGTTATCAAAAGACGTAAAGTTCGAAATATAAAAAAAAAATATTTTACCTGTTGTTTTGTATAGACGCGAAAATTTTTCTTTAACATTTTCGGATGAATACAGACTCGAGGCTGTTTAAAGAGGGTAATATTTTGACGTAAGACGGATGAAGCGACAGGTGACTTGAGAAAAAATACGTAACGAGGAGCTTCATAATTTGTATCATGATTATAATATTAAGACGATAAAAGATGGACGGGACATGTAGTATGCATGGGGAGACGACGAGAAATGCAAAAGAATTTGGTTCGAAATCCTGAAGGAAAGAGACCACTCGAAAGACACAGGCATAGATGGAAGGATAATATTAAATCGGATCTTTAGGGAAAACAAAAAATTCGACGATGTGGACTGGAGTCACCTGGCTCAGGATTTGTGAACATTAAATTTCTCAGAGCAAATTATTAAGGCCCTAAAGGACTGTACTCCATGGAGTCAGTCTAATGTCGGCTTCGTTGTAGATTTAAAACTTCCTTTCGCGATGAAAGCGTAAAGAAAGGAATTCAGATGTTACTAATTTCGTTTTGAGGTCGCCAGGTTTTGAATTACCACGATTCGATACGTTCTTGAGTCGATTGGAAACCAGAAGATGCACTTAATAATTAACAGATTAGTTTACGAATAAAATAAAAATAAAAATAAAACAAATGAAATACGCAAAAGACACAGAAAATTTCTGAAATACCGACAGAGAAGACGAAGTCTTTCGAGCAGTAAAATGCAAGCAGATATAATAATTGACCTAGTTTCTGAGATAACAACGCAAAACTTTTTAAACTTTTTTATGATACAACGCAGTTTCACGTTTCTATGGAAACACACGCCGTATAACTCATAGTAGTTTGCAGGTCAACCTGAAATAATATCCCATAACAAATTTGTAGCCACGGCGATTTCAAAATTGCAGATTTCGTACGAGGGGTTATCATTAATCAGTTATTTATCCGCTTATCATCCAATTATCAGAACGAAATGATTAAAAACAGACGAAAATCTTATTCGCCGTCCTGTATTTAAAAATCAATGGAATGAAAAAAAAAATGCATTCATGACGTCAGAGACGAAACACGTAAGACGTAGTTTTTATTTCAAAATCAGCGAGGCAAATATTTCTGAAAGTTCGTAGTTCGTCCCCCCCAAATCGCCTGAAAAGGAGAATACACACAAATAGAGAAGGACGAGCCTCGGGCTCGAGACGGTCGAGGCGTGCGAGTGGCATAACTTCAGGGCGTTAAACCTCGCATACACAGAGTTCAGTTGTGTGTGAGCCAACGTCTAATCGCTTCTACACGCGATACGATAATGATTTTCATTCACATGCAATGTACCTAATTTATCACGAAGCAGACGGCGGAATGGGTAACCCTGGAGGGAGGGAGGGGGTGGCAGTTATCGCGGCTGGCGTAGAGGCAGTCAGACCCAGACGGGGGGGGGGGGGGGGACTTAATTATGCAAAGTCGCGTTTACCCCAGCGAGCTTAGTTCGCGGCAAACCTTCCTGCTTACATAACAAGAGCTTTTATTACAAATGTCACTGTTCCAGACACATCCTATCGTTCATATTTAATGATATTCAACGATCGCGTAATTCACTTTGAAAAAAAAAATATATGGGACCTGTCGTCTGTCGGGTTGTTACAACGTGAATTCTAGCAAGAACCTCTGAAACGTCGGTAAACTTCTGCCAGACTACACGGCGCTACAACCCAGAAGACAGAAATCTTCGGACTCACCGCAACGAAAACCTCAAAATTTCACTATCAATACTGTAACTAACAAACAAACAAACAAACAAACTAACAGACATGGCGTTACATATGACAATTTAACACTGAAGTATATTAAGTGATACAAGAGGAAGGCGTAATTCAATGAGAATACAAGGCGCGACTGACTGAAGGCATTTTTTCCTCAGTCACTCCAAGCAAATGCCAGGATATACCTTAAATTAGGCCACGACCACTTCCTTCACACATCCTTTCTGATTCATATAACAAAGACTTACGAGAATGAAAACTTTAATGACATATTTAAAGAGCGCACATCAATTTATGATTTGGTGCGCTGGGAGGTTGAAGAACGCTGACGCAGGCCAAGACTCGAGAATTCCTACCACTGGACATCGGGACCTGTCGACGTCGCTCCGGCTTCGAACTGTCACGTGAACTTGGGTCTGTGTGGACCTGCGTCGCTGAAGAATTCCGACCGGTACAGAAGAAGACAATGAATCCTTGGCAACTGCAGCTTGTGAATCACCGGGTCGGACCAAACCGGCTTTGAACCAAGCAACTAAAGGATTTCAGAACTGAATTCTCAGCTGGTCCAGAGGAACGATAGCAGCACGAGAAGTTTCTAAACTGTTCTTAAGACGGCGCGAGAAAATACAGTTCATTAAAATACAAAAAACAATAATTATGGAACACGCCGACTGACATGCTCCGCGGTTCAAATCTAAGCCAAGATCACGAGAAAACTTTTCTAACTGCATTTTTTTATGGCTGACCTCAGTTTCTTTTGAAGCAAATGTCAAGACGATGTCACGACCGGTCATTCCGAATCTTTTACCCAGCGACCGTTGATGATCAACTTTACGTGCAGAGACGGCCGTCTTCTGGGTCCAAAACTTCTACGACAACTACGCGGCGCAACCAACTTCATATTCGCTGCCATGAAAACCAGAAATCTCAGCCTGCGGGAGGAATGAGGCCGTTAAATATCTGCGTGTCGGCAGAAACCTAAGGAGATTTGCCACCAACAGCTGAAACCAGGGCGAGACAGAAGGCTGATCCATAATTAATTAAAACTCTGAGAGAAAAAGACAAATGCTCCCGGGCGCTCAACTCCAAAGCTCGCTAAGCCGATTCAAGTTTACATCCTCAAATGCACTTTCGTACCCTCCATGCTTACGTCAATCCTAAAAATGGTCACTTTGAAAAAAGGTTTCCTCACAAAAATTTTGTATACATTTCTAACCCCCACATCAGATCTAAATATTGTCAAGGTCTTCTTCTCATGCCCAAAAAAATCCCAGGTGGGCTCTGCGAAGCATGTGAGGCACCACGCCATACACCGCATTCGACACGCACTTCGCCTCTCTGAGACGTCAGTTCAAACGCTACGAGAGCTGTGGTAGGAATCGCGCGGCGAAACAAAATACCTGTAATGTGCGAGGCCGGCGACTGACGAGTAATCAGCTGTCGGCAAATCACACTTACAAGTAACGTAATCCTCACGACTGACGATCGCTGTGCTAGCGACGTCCGTCGTTAAAAATTTCTCGTCTAAAAAAATACCGACGAAACCCAAAACCCAAAATCAGAATGGAAATGGCAGACAGAAAGAAAGAAAGAAAAAGAAGGATGTTAAAGCCGCGTCCCAATTCTCATTCAACCGATATAATTCAATGGAAAATCCGACGTCACGAACAAAACTCCGCTCTTACGCCAGCGTAACTAGAAAAGTAGCAGAATGAAGCAAAATTACAATCCAGAATTTATTAATAGAATCAGAAGTTTGAGATATACGGCGACTGGAGGATCGCGTCGGCATTAAAATTTAACGGACAGAGACCGAACGCAAAATGAGGCGGTCCGACCAGGTACTAGAAGACGCCGAGACGAGACGGAAGCCGAAGAGGAGAGACGACGAAGTTCTGCGAGACTGGGGGTCTTTCTGTCCGCTGACCCACGCAAATGAAAATAAAGCCAGAGGAGGAGGAAGAAGAAAAAAGATCATCCCCTCACAGCTCCATTTTCAGAGATCATTTCTAAGAAACGAAGAGGAGAGAATTTTGTTTCGACTGTCTGTCGTCTCGCCTACCTTGCTGAAGTAGCCGACGGTGTGGCACCCCTCGGAGTCCCCGATCGTCATGACGTAGAAGAGGAATGGCTCCACGTCGTAGTAGAGCGTTTTGTGGTCCAGGAAGAACTTCGCTAAGAGGCACAGGTTCTGACAATACTGCTTGTATCGCTTGCCGTCAACTTCCCAGACGGACAACTTTTCTTTCCTGCAGACCAAAAAATAATTATCTCGTCAAAACGGAATCAAAGTCTTTTAATATAAAGGCGTAAAAAAAGGGGGTACAGAATTTCGATACTGGTCTTACGGATTTGGATTCTGTGTGAAATCCTCGATCAATCGGAGTTACAAAACTTAAACCTTCCGTTACACGTCGTTCAGTTACAGGATCACGTCAGTCATCCAGAGTTCATTTCAGATGCTCGAGACGTGCAAATCTGCGGAAATTATTAATCCGTCCAGATCCTTTACCTCGCAAGATTTCAGTAAATTAAATTACTCGGCCGTAACGTCGCTCCGACGTCGGAAATCCACGTGGTTGCTACGTCGCTATTACCGAAATCAGTAAATCAAAAATGTACAAAGGCTGAATAACCTCAAACAGCACGACGTCAACGACCATTCTTTTCAAAGTCCATTAATCAACCTTCTTCTTTTAACATCGTCTCAAATAGGTTGGCGGTACTGTGACCCTTTACATTCTTCTTGTTGCGTTTCTCGACCGTTAATCCGGTCTTCCTGTGCCTAATATTTTCTTCCATCCTTCTGGAGGTAGTTTCCACTCTTGTAATTCCGTCGTTCCACCCTGGTCTCGATCTTCCTCTCTTCCTTCTCTCTTTTGGTCTCCATTTCATAGTCTTCTTTCGTAACCTTTCCTCCTCCATCCTTTGCACGTGTTGTCTTTCCTCCATCTCCTCAATTACATCTCGATCCATCCTCATGAGAAATCCTCGATATTCCAGCCGCTCTTCTTACAAAATCCATTTCCATTATTCTCAACTTATTTTTTCCCCTTTACATTCTTAGAAGGGAAAATAAACTAGAAAAAATGATTGGGATTGGGTCGAGAGCGAAACGTCAAACCTATGGTTTCCGTCCGTTAGCAAATGGTAACAAACCTGTACACTTCTTCTCCCGGTGGATGCCTCCACACGCACTTAACCGTGTGCCTCTTCAGGATGGTGCGACTCTTCATGTACCGCAGGCAGTACTCGCAGAGGTACAGTTTCGGCACTCGGGCGTAGTCGTCTGGATACGGGCTCTGGTACCAAACTTCGACTTCAAACTTCCCTATTTCGATGTATTTCGTTCCCTTAACGTGAGGCAGGCTTTTGAAGTCTTCTTCCTAAACAGCGACGGAGAGAAAACAAAACAGAACATGATCGACATTGCCGACGAAACATAAATAATACATTTGTGTGGCTAGGTTACTTAACCACGTAACAGAGTTTGAAAATCCGCTGATTGAATCCTTCAGACTTTCCCCCCACCACCCATCAAACGACATGCGCACACGCATGAAATTGTGTCACGTGTTCAATTTGAAGTTTTCACGGTGGTCTGGGTTGTCTCTGCTGCTCCATCATCATCGCCCTGACGATGGAGGCAGCAAGGACCTCTGAAACGTCTACCAGACTACATGGCGCAACAACCGAGCAGACAGCCATCTTTGTGACTCCTGTTATTTCATATACGTGTGTGCAACCGGTGTTTAGCCCTGCGTTGAGACCGCCTCTTATCCGAAGGGTACCGGGGTCTTTTAACCGGGGGTAAAGTGTGCCGAGGTCAAGAAAAGTAGGAGCTGTATGTCCTATATCTACAAGCCGCTACATGGAATGTACGGCGACAGTTTTTATTTTTTTACAAGACATCATTAGGATGAAACGAAATGGGAAGGGAATGTCGCATGCATGTGAGATGAGAAATGCGTACAGAATTTTAGTCAGGAAACCATAAAAAAAATTTGGGGGGGAAAATCAACACTTACATGGGTGGAAAAAAAATTACTGTCATAAAATATTTCTTGGGAAAGACTAATTTGACTTTGAATAAGGTAGGTTCTGAGGAAGACAAGGGATTTTCAGGTTAAATACTATTTTCAAAATGACTCTGTTCCACAGACTTTGCCGCTGGTTCCGCTTAACGCCTTCAGTGACGTCAGTAAGCCACACATTCCTTCCTGAACATATATGACTGGACTAAAATGGCTCAAGACCAGGTCCAGTGACAGGCTTTTGTGAACAAACTCATGAACCTCAAAGGTCCATACAAAGAAGACCCCGAACATCGATCTCGGTAAATGCAAACTTACAATCTTTTCGCTGGCGGCAGCCTGGGCTTCTTGGAACAGCTTAAGGTCATACTCAGACGTGATGTTCGTAAGGTGCGGTTCACGTTCACGATCCTTCTCTTCGGGCGCACTGCTATCCGTTTCGGGATCGCTATTATTGTTGTTACTGCGTCGCTCGGACTTTGCCCGCAACTCCTTTATCTTCATCTGGTAGTGACGCTGTTCAATTGTCAAGTGGTGCGACTTTGGTGACTTCTTGCTTAACACCGCCACGGCCTTGCGACGATCTTCCTCTCGTTTACGACGTTCCAAATAAGTGTCCTGAAAAATCAGTGAATTAATTTATCTATCTATATAATAAAAATGAAATCTTGCCGTGTGAGTTTGTGGTAATATAACGCACCCACCAGGTTGCTCTGCCAACCATATAATAAAAAAAAAAAAACACAATGTTTTGCGTGCGAGATTAATGCAGGAGCGAATGCACGTTAATTATAAATACGGCAACACTTGAAGAAAAGTGTGAACACTAACAGAGACACCAAAGAAGTGTAATGTTCCATAAGAAAATTCATCAATAGATACAAAAAAACCCAGTACGAACATTTCTGAAATTATTTCGAATGAAGTGAGGGATTTCCCCACTTGATGGTACCTGCACCTTGTCGTAGTGGTGGGGCCGAGTACCTCAGTGACCCCAAGAGCTACTGGTAGGGCCTCCCTAGCCAGATTGGTCGAGGGGGAGAGGTACCCTGGTCCTCCAGGTTGGGGGTTGGTCGCAAGGCTAACAACCTTGCACCGTAAAAAAAGGAAGATGTTTCGGAACCTCGATCAAAGCCTCAGGACAGACGGACCTAACAGAGGACCAAATGGAAGAGGAGAATTGAGGAGGCCATGGACCGAATACGGCCCGGAGAGCCATAGAAGAAGAAGTGAGGGATTTAGGTAATTAAATGTTATACACAGCTTTATAACACGGTTAGCAGTCACACGATACGGAACAACGAACGGATTACGAGAGTAATGAAGATGTTAGACTAGAACTGAAAATGAAAACCTCACCCCAATTGCTTTATTAAACATAAACCCCAGGGCAGAAGATGTTAGTGGGACCAAAAACAAGAGAGAAGCAACAATCTTTGTGCCCATAGCAAACCGATATCCGAATACATGAAACTGGAGATAATGACGACATCCAATTACCTTACACTCTTGTGACATTTTATTGTGGTACTTAGGACAAGCGTCAATTGTGAAATGTTTATCAGCTCGCCCTCCGAGGTGTCCCATCGAGTCGCACCCGTCAAGAGGACAGCGGCGTTCCTCCAGAGCTGGAGTCTGTGAGGCGTCGCTGTTAGCAGCCCCGCTACGACCCTTAGTTTTCCTCGGACATGGACCTTTCGGTCCGGCAGCTTTCTTTACAGGAGACTTGCTTGCAGCACTTGCGCTCGTCTTGCTCTCTGTAGAAACAAATGATCCTGTCACATGATTCTATTAGCCACAGGAACCTGCATTTACTTTGTTCTTGATTTATTACGTAGTCTTAACAAAAACTGGGATATACTTTTAGAAAAAATTTCTCCAAATTCAAAATTCATGGAATATCATCGTGACTTTCTCGAGATGTTACGACCTGTAAGAAAAAAACAATATTCAGTTTTTTATAGTAACGCGAGAAACATACCACTTTCAGATTCCGTGTCGCTCGTCTTTCCCACGAGATGCTTGCTCCTGCGCGCGCTCAATGATCGGGTGAGCTTCCGTGTGATCACAGCGCTCTTTGAGCCCTCACCATCGCTTTCAGACATAGGACCTGATTCGACCGCTGACGACGGTGCTTTTGACTGCGGCGGTGTCTCAACCCGCGATCTAACACCGGGAGGAGCGGCTGATTTCTTGATAGCCGCAGTCTTCTTGAGAGTTTGTTTCGTAGTGGCAGACGAATCTGCCGACGAATCTGAATCCGAACTGCTATCTGCAAGACAAATTTCCAATCGATCAGTATAGCCAACACACCTATTTATCTTTGGTTACGCTTATGCAAACACGATGCTTAGTTCCAAGTACCAGAATATTAATTTCAAAGACAAGATCTGAAAGCAGAAATTTACAAGAGAAATTGGTAAAATTAAGGAAATGTCTGCTTAGGAACTGACAAGATTAGTTTGAGACCACAAAATATGGAGATGACATATAATTTTACCACTGCTGAAACCGGAGACTGGGTAGAGGGAAAAAATTAGGATATACAAAGAGAATTTATTGGAGGAAAGAGAAGAGAGGTGATTTTTGTTGGTCCGCATGGCACCGGAACCCAAAGATCATCATCGACATCATCGCTACTGTGAATAATCAACGTTCGCTCAATCAGTTTCTAATAAGTTACTGCAACTGTTACATGTACGAGGCTCGTCCACAAAGTAAGTTTCCCTGGGGCCGTTTACAGAAACAAAGCACAATTTCATGGAAATATTTATTGCAACAGATACAGCAAGTGTCCAGCTATTTTTCAACATATTCGCCACCGGAATTGAGACATTTGTCATACCGTGGGACCAACTTTTGAATACCTGTGTCGTAGAAGTCTGCCGCCTGGGATTGGAACCACTGTGTGACAACCATCTCCGCCTCTCTGTCATTCTCAAAACGCTGACGCTGACCGGACAGGAATTTCTTGAGGTGTAGGAAAAGATGGAAATCACTGGGAGCGAGGTCCGGGCTGTAGGGTGGATGATTAAACACCTCCCAGCTGAACTCCTGCAGGAGACTTGCTGTCCGTCGAGCCGTGTGCGGCCTAGCGTTATCACTGACCGCACTTCACAGTCGGCGGGAGCTGGAATAAGAACCTCCATCTTCAACAGCTGCAACGATGCTACTGTGAGAATGCGGGAAGTGCCGTTAGTGCATGCGCCATGCTACGTCATTGCTCTATCACGTACGCACAGTCGCTTCGCGCAATATAAGGTTTGCTAGCTGTGGGACGAGTGGGAAATTTACTTTGTGGACGCGCCTCGTACTTAGTCAGAGCAAAGTTGATTTTGCTATTTATTTTAAATTCTTACTCCATAAACTTACGGTAAAACGACTTCTGTATTATGACAAGTGTTCTGCCGGAAGCCTTACCTGACGATCCCGACGAAGCAGAGGTAGAAGAGACGGAGCTGGCACCTGATTTGCTGGGTGGGGTTGGCACAGTTTCAGATTTCACAGTTGCTTTTGCCTTTGGCTTCACAGCACCTGCACTTTTTGTGGCGGTATTTTTCATCGGGTTCAACTTAGGAGGGGGCGTTGTCTGGTCATCACTTTCACTGCTATTTTCGGGGCTAAAAATACTTTTCGTCTTCAGCTTCTTCTGCGCACTAGTGTCAGACGGCTGCTTGCTGGATGCTGAAGGCTTAGATGCTGCATCTTTGTCTGATGTAGATGATTTCTTGTTCCCTCCGCTATTAGAATTACCGGTACCTTTAACTGCAGTTTGTTTTGAACCGGTAGCACTAGTAGTTTTGGGGGTCTGCTTTGTCTGTTTTGTGACTAACGTTACTGTAGCAGTCGCTTTAGGTTTTGCCGGAGGCTTTCGTTTCGGGTTTGGTTTCACTTGAGATTCTTCGGACTCCGATGAATAAATTGGGTTTGATTTTGATGTTCGTGATTTGTTAGGTAACTGTACTTTTTCTTTACTTTTTGCTGTGTCTGTTTCATTTGAGGTGTTAGTAGTGTTGCTCTGTGATTTGGAAGAGACTGATTTCTTCTTAGATAGTTTGTTGCATGAATCAGAATCTGTGGATCCATGACCACTCTTTGCTGCACTTGCTTGGGATGTGGAAGAATTCTCTGAATCTGATGAACTGGAATCAGTTCCGGATGATGAAGAGGAACTTGAAGATGATGATGAACTATTGCTTGATGATGCTGACTCTGAACTCGTCACATTAGGCTGCTAGAACGAAACACATAGCGTTCTAAATAATGATTCTGTCCATAAAGAATAACTAACAAGTGAAGTCTTATATAGATTCAGGGTCTGCTGGGTAATTATGCTGTATATTTTTCAGTATAAACTTACTTGAGGATAGGCTTGTATATTTATAGATACTATAAATTACTTCTTTTTTAGACAAATTTAACAATAATGTCTCAAACTACTCTTCTGACAATTGGGAACTCAACAATTTATATATATAAATCATATGGTATTACAGGGAATATAAGGTATTAAAAATACATTACACAACAGCAACGTAAACCTCAGAAAAACACTGCAGATGTGTACAAACAATTACGATAACGCGGTTTAAACATCATAGGCGTATTAATAATGAGAAACACAAAACATAGAACTTTACCTTTTTCTTCGGCGTCATTCTTCCTTACATTTACACACAATTTAAGTTAAGAAATATCAAACACCTTACAAAATCAACCAAATTTTCTTTAAGCGGTAGCCATCTTGAAAAGCAGCGATACCACGTGGTATGCGACACGAATAATACCAACATAAGGGTATAACAGTATTACGCAGAGAGGATTTGGTATAAATGCATAGTTTCACCACTAGAGTGCTCTGTTCATGCATAGTTCCATATTGACTCAGAAGATAGCGCATGCTTGTCAGAATATAATCCAACCATCTTGGCGGACTAATTTTTTATGAAGGAAAAATGACTGTCCACGGTCTGTATAACCAAGGTTTGATTCCCGTTTTCAGTAGGGGTATCTTTCATCGACATCAGGTTCAGATCTGCTAGGGGGCCGCTCCAAAATGTATCAGACAGTTTCTCGAATGTCACAAGTAAATATTACGTAATAACAAAGAGCAAAGTCAATACAAACACTCATATTGATGGCGTCTCTACGAACCCAGAAGATGATATTATGTGTGGGCTTCAGGGCAATGTCACGGAACTTTTTTTTAACGGCGGTGCTCTCCATTTTATGAAAGAAACATGACACCACACCACAAAATTAAGATATGCCTGGTTACACATCCTTATCAACAACGCATTTCATAAATAGAGACTGACAGACGGAATTTAATGAAATTTGGCAATGACCTCATGCCATTGGCTACTTGTGGAGAGTCACACTACTTAACTCTCTGCATTCGGTGATACAAATGAGATGATTACTTGAAGGAAACCAGAGTTACTCCAAGACACTTTTAGACGTTTGCTATTATATAAATGCGAAGACTTAAGAAATATCTTTTTATAAGGTAGTATATTTGCGTCATATTGTGAATTAAGTTAATATTTTAATATTTTCCGTCAAATCACAATTTTTAATAATAATATAATAAAATATAAAATATTTAAAATATCATTTCACGTTCCGCATCGAATGATCGATTTACGACGTTCCAATTTGTAAATCGATCATTCGATGCGGAACGTGAAATGATATTTTAAATATTTTATATTTTATCATCTTATTATTAAAAATTGTGATTTGACGGAAAATATTAAAATATCTTTTCATAACTTTGTAGAACGACCAGTGGGATAAGAAGCATCTCTATACAGGAGCCAGAAACTCGCGTGCAGATGGGAAATACATAATAGCTCCTCCCCTGTTTATATATATAGTAACAGTGATTAAAATTCTAAAACAAAAATGAAATAAACTAGTTCTGAGCCATCGTGAGGAGTTGAAGATGCTGTGTTAAGATAGAAGTGGTCCAAATTAAAACCGAATCTCTCTCCCCCCTCCCATCCTTCCTTAAAATACCTTACCCTCTCCTCATCACAGCTAGCTATATGGAATCTTCAACCACCGGAAGGTATAATTTGGTACATAAGTAAGGGCCATATTAACCCATCATCCAGATCCAATGTAAAATGTACGATAAGCTGGCATCTTTAATAGAAGTAATAATTGCAGTACCTTTAGAAAGCCTTAAAGAAGGGCAGACTTCAGGTACGTAAAATCTCTTCACGTAACATTAGATACCACCCGCTGCACATGGTACGTGCCTGCATGCATCGATGCTTGAATTCGATTCGATATAACTTCAGGCGGACTTCGATATTATCGTTATTATTCGAGTGTTAACCAGTTAATGATTTCGTGATTCAGTAATAAATTTTGAATAATTTTTTGATGCGCTGTATTTAACATGATGAAATTTAGATACATAAAAAAAAATTAGTGTTTTTCTAAGTGAGCGAAGAATCACGATGGGATGACATGACGACACAAGTTATCGATTCCCGGCGGTGCCCGAATTTATAACTTGTGTTGGGCAAGGCCGTGGTCTAGGCAACACGGAGTTTTCCTCCGTGGCATCCCAACAATTACTCCATTCACACACAGAAGAAGGCAATGGCAAACCACTTCTGGATCATCTGCCAAGAACGTATATGAACAGGTCCCAGTCCGAGAAAAGGATGGAAGGATCCTGTTCATATGGACCTGTCGTCAGACAGAACACTACAAAAAAAAAATAAAAAAAATTTGTAATGTGATTTCTCAATACCGAAAATTATATTAACACACCTCGCCTTTCGGACACACATTCCTCTGACAAGAAACGTCACTACACTGAGATTTTTGCGTGCCGAATAATAAAAATTAGGCGATAATTAATTTAAGATTTAAACTATTGTTTAAAACCTGCTTGTACCCCATATGTGATATTTCGAATTTATGAATGATAAACCAGTCTTCAAATTGACTGTATTCTGGGATGTTACACAGCGTAGTGTGGTAGACGTTTAACAATGCTTCAGAGGTTCTTACTGTAGATAAAGGCAGCAGTTATCTTTGAAAAGTCGGTAAACTTCCACCAGAAATCACACCGTAACATTCAAGAAGACAAGTTATATTCACACTCACCGACGTCAAAATCTGAAACGTCACCTATTTCTTGATTTTTAACGACAAGAATTCTTTTGGTTAACGTCAGAGGAGGTTTCATCACACGAAACTCAGGTTGGAAAGGGTTTTTGGTTTCGAATTGCATTCCCGGAACATTTTGATAGCACCCGGTTTGTCCGTAACTTTTTATGGCATTCTTTAATTCTACCGGATTCATATTCAAGACCGGATCGTTCAAGGGGAATCAGAAAAAAGTACAGCAGTACTTTTATTCGGGGTCTTAGTTCAAAATCTTAATTGATCTCGATTGCAACCTGTTTTTTGTTTTTTTTTTCAAGTCTTTCGATTTACTATCCAAAGGCACAAAACGTGCTACCTGCTAGTAATCTCGAGAGATATTTTCTCCCTCCCAACACACGCTCCCATCATGCCTTCACTCTCACTACACCTGTTATGTTTTGCTGGAGCATGGACAGAGAGTCTCCTGTGGAAAAAAAATTTCGTGCAAGGATGTATGTCCGTATTTAACCGGTTGAACCAGAATTGTGAGAGACAGACATGAATTTTTTTAAAAAAAAAAAAAATTGGGGGGGGGGGACACGTGATAGTCATTAAATGATTCTGTAAAATTGAAATCTATTTTACGTTCTTCTGTAAATGTTTTTGGAGATGGTATTGCATTGCTACATATTTTGTTCTGAATTTTGTTATTTTTTTAAAAAAATTTTAACAAAAAATTTAAAACCTTATAAAATTTGATGTTTTCAAGGAAAATTTGGGGTGGGAAAATTTACTCTGATGGATTCGATACTCTGAATAGGAGGATTTCTATCTACGCTGTTAAAAATACAGAGACATTCTGAGCTTCGCGTACTCAAGAGATGTGCAGATTACGACAGAGGATCTCAGTAGATGCGTATCTCGTCCGGAACGTCTTTGTGTATGCGGGATGAGGGAGACAGTGTGACATCTTAAGATTTCGACCACACACAGACAGAGGACAAAACCCAGGACTGTGCAATTAGTTGCTGATTTCTCTTATGTCCGCGGCAGCCAGGCTAAAAGACATTTATTTACATGTAAAACCAGTTCTGTCCTTATGAACAGACCTTATAGTAAGATTTCCCATAAACACAAATCATTAGAGATTTTCTCTATAACTCTATAATAATTGGATATTTGTCAAATACGCTTCGCAAAGAAAATTATATCTCTCAGAATCACAAGCTGATTCGAAAGATGAACTCTCCACATGAGATTTGATGATATTTTTCCTTTTTTACTGCAGTTAAAATACAGACTGCAGTCTCGTTGTGACGACATATAGCTTGCAGGTGGATACCAAGGTTTCGTAGGAAAACATCACACCCTGAAGATGGAAGCGTTATGTTCTTCCGAAACGCTAACAATCACACACAAGAATACATAGAATTATATGGGTGGGCATGTAGCACGAATGGGAGCTATGAGAAATGCTTTATAAGGGACAATACCACTTGTAATACCGAAGGATGATATTAAAATAGATCTTAAAAGTCAGGTTGAGAGGAAGGGACTTCGAGTCATCTGACTCAGGATACGGACAGGTGGAGAGCTCTTGTGAACATGGTAATGAACGTTTTTGAGTTTCGTAAAAGGCGTGAGGTTCTTGCGACTATTAGCTTCTGAATGAGAAGTTTGCTCCAAGGATTTGGTGATATACACGAAAAAAAAACTTATAATATAAAATTTATTAGAAATCAGGTCTTGTGTCGACATCAGCCCTGAAGACGGAGACAGCAAGATCTCTGAAACGTCGGTAAACTTGTCCCTGACTGCACGGCACAACCCAGAAGACAGCCATCTTGAAATTATTATACACTTTTACGTAGCCACTCGATGCAAATCCTGGGTTGGTATATGAAAAGAGGATAATGTAATTTCCTTTCAAATCCTTACCTTTTCACTTTCTAAACATTTCCCCTCCTGTTAGACTCTACATAATTTCTGCAGTTTAAAAGGCATCGTAAAACATTAATTTTGAAGATGTACTCTAAAATCCTCCAATGAACCTGGGCAATACAGCGAAGTTACTTCTTGAATGTGGAGTATTTGCATTGAATGTGACAGGTGAGGGGGGGATCTTGGTGGGAGGGGGGGGGGGGTGCTTGATATGCGAGACGCTACGTACATAATCACAGGGGTCTTTTAAAAATTCGGAGGACAGGTACGTTGTGTGTGTGGGTAAAGGGACCCGACTGAATCCATCTTTGTGAGTCGCCGATAAAAATTAAATCAGTTACCAAAAGCAGTCGTGTCTTTGTTTCTGTATCAGGAGCGGGTGAGAACAACAGTGACACATGTCACAAACGAAGATTATGTCCTATTTGAAAGCACAGACAACAGCTAAAGTACTTCTTACAGGTAATAAGCTCGTAGAAGCTTAAAAGAGGGGCCACTGACATACCAGAGGAAGACCAAGATGATTCAGTTCGTTACTGGCTGATCCGTTAGTTTGTTACTAGCAAAGCAGGCATGTCCCTAAGGTCATTCTTGCAAAAAAGGTCCCAGCGGTGACGTATAGAAAAGGAGTCCATCGTAAAGTCAAGTTACGTCGATATCTCGATACTAAAAAGAAAAAAAATATGAACTCGTTTCCACGAATTGTCTCCTAACGGAATCAGAAGCCGTCGAACTTGGACAAGACTGGAGCCATCTAGTGACTGGCGGTCGAACTAAACAGCGGTAAATT
Source organism: Zootermopsis nevadensis (assembly GCF_977971745.1). Classification (NCBI taxonomy): domain Eukaryota; kingdom Metazoa; phylum Arthropoda; class Insecta; order Blattodea; family Termopsidae; genus Zootermopsis; species Zootermopsis nevadensis. The sequence continues at coordinate 1,730,833 of NW_028259163.1, forward strand.
ATGACATCTGGAGGGATGATCCAGAATTAACCTGACGAATACAACTTGAAAAACCAATTTTTAAGAATATATGCATGTATCACCTGCTTTAGCAATAATTAACACTGACTTTTTGCACATGTGTTTGTGTGTTTCGGACGATTCTTAGAACAAACAACAGTCATCTTCTTAAAAAGCTTTAACCAGATGAGATTTGTAACGGAGAAGATTTTATTGATACGATATTTTGAATGTTTTAGTAATCAGTAAGAAGGTTCATCTACTTTTAAACAAAATTTATGACAAAACGAACAGCATTTATTAATGGTTTTAACTAAATAATATTTAATAATTCGGCACGTACCTAAAAGAAAACATGACAACGATCACCTTATGAATGTTCTTTGAGGAAATATTCTGTGAGAATCATACGAAATCCATAAGTACATTCTGTGGGCAAAAACAAACAAACAGAGTTATTGATTGTTGAATCAGGTGGTGAACATAGTTACCACTGGGTTTTTAAACTGTTATGGGCATTGTTTTAGTGGGACCTAATGGTTAATGGAGCATGCTAGCGAGTTGTAAGCTCATTGTGACAGTGGGATATATTTATACTGTCAATAAAAAGAGCATTTGATGAATGGCAAGGCAACTTGAGAGACTCAGAATGTCGTGGAACTGGTTCCTACATGTCATTGTTTGCCTTTCAGAATCTCCTAGACGCCCACAGTAGCTCCATCCGTGTCACGATATGACACTTGTAATTGCTGAGACAAATGTGTAAGAACCGTTCAGAATAGAACAGTGACCTGGGAGAGTCCCAACAAAAACATCGTATATTTCGAGAAGGCTGTGGGGGGGATAATCTTTGTTAGGTCTGTACAGTATTGTGAAAGGTAAGATTTTTGAGGTTTTCACGACGGTGACTCCGAAGATGTCTGTCTTCTGGGTCTGGCAGAAGTTTTCGGACGTTTCAGAGGTTCTTGCTGCCTCCATCATCAGGGCGATGAGTATGAAGATTTCTGTCTTCTTGGTTGTTGCGCTGTGTAGTCTGGTCGATGTTAACCAACGTTTCAGAGGTCATACTGCCTCCGTCGTCAGAGTATGAAGATTTCTGTCTTCTAGGTTGTTGCGCTGTGTAGTCTGGTCGATGTTAACCAACGTTTCAGAGGTCATACTGCCACCATCATCAGGTTCTCTCTCACGACATTACGATGTATGAGATCTTTTGTGCACAGAATTAAAACGTGACACATAACGTATTAAAGTATACTTTTAACGTGAAAAAAAAATTCTGAGTATTTTAAATACGAAACCAGCCATTAGGTGGCTCAGGGGCCACGATTTGAGAACCGACTCGTGGAAAAGCAGTAATGACATGAATTCCACATTTATGTACGCACTCTTGTGCGGCTCGGTCCAACAAAAGCACTGGTCTCATGTTGATAAAATGAGGCAGGTGCTGGCCGCACCTGTCTCTCGGATCGGCACGCGACTGGGCATCTGTCTCCCCCCCCCCCTTCCCCAAGACAAAGATCGGCTGTCACATCGCATCGGAAGACTCCAGGTTCATGCCTCGAAGCCATCCAGGACAAGGTTTGGTGTTCAAGAAGGCGGAGGGTGAGAAATTTTGATCTAGAAACAAGGCTGAAATGGAGGATTTAATGGGTTTTATACACTTTATTCACTTTACTCTGTTTAAGAATTGTCATTCATAATATATTATTATTACATTTTACTTTGTGCATTTGCCCAAAAAATGTTTTAACAGATATTTCAAAATTAAATGGAAACATATTCCTAATTTGGATCTCACCAAATATTATTAAGGTGATCAGTGTAATGAGGTTGGGTTAGGACGATGATACGTCGTGCATCGGACTCGTAGACTAAGTTACTTCCAGCGTTGTTATGAACTACTAGCTTCCTAGCTGCCCCTCCTCAGAGTAACCTTTTAGGGGACAGAAATCACACACCCGCTATTTCAAACCTTGAACAATAAGTTTTTTCTAACGTTAGTTAGAAGTTCACAAAATTCTAATAAAATCTCGTTCCATTTCAGTTCAGTCAAGTAACCCTGTCTTTCAAAGTTTCTTCCTAATGGTCTCAAACAAAAGAAATTATAAAAGGGGAGTCCTTTGACGGCGGCTTAAAGAAAAGAAGAAGAGGATTGGATAGGAGAACGTCATTTTATGAATGTAAGATGTAAATGGTTAGATGATCGGCGTAAAACAAAAGCAGATCTATCCAGGTCCACGTGGGACTTGAGGTACGTAAGCTATGCCAGCGGTCTTCTGAGTTTGTCCCGCCGTGCAGTCTGTTTCGCTGAACACCTCCAGTCTTGAAGATGGGGGTCGCATATACCTTCACCTCCGAAACGTCGGTATAAAATTACAAGTCTATAGTCCATCTCTAAAAATAGGAGTAATAAGTTACTCAGAAGATATTCAACTCTGACGAAGCAGATGCTGTTCCGAAACGTCGGTAATATGACCAAAAGCGTACACAGCTCATCAACCTAGACGACATCTATCTAGCTTTATTTATGGCTTATTTAAGAACGTTGGCTGGAGGTTTAAGTCTAAAAATGTCGTCGAGGTCTAGGATGATTCATAAATGACGAATTAAGAACGATGTGGAAGGAAGCGGTCGTGGCCTAATTTAAGGTAATGTTCCAGAATTTGTATATCAAATCTAAAACTTCTTGACGATGGTGAAGAGTCAATTGAATAAAAATTTACTTGGATATTATCCATCGTCTAGTAAATATAAAATGTAAAACGACGTTTCGGAGATGGGACTGTGTAGAAACCTGAAGACGGAGATAGAGTCCCATCTCCGAAACGTCGTTTTTTACGTTTTATATTTACCAGACGATGGATAATAGATAGGGATTAGCTCTATCTAGTGGGCCCAACTGTGTAGGAACCTGAAGACGGAGATAGAGTCCCATCTCCGAAACGTCGTTTTTTACGTTTTATATTTAGTAGACGATGGATAATATCCAAGATAATTTTTATTCAATTCCAGAATTTGGCTGGGGGGACTGAGGAAACCACGGAAAACCTCATCGACTTTTGTTATTTACGTAGGTTTTCGTGGCTGTAAGTCTGAAGATGGCTGTCTTCTGGGTTGTAGAGCCATGAAGTCTGGTAAACGTCTACCAGACTGCACGGTACAGCAACCCAGAAGACAGAAATCTTTCGATAGTTACTTTAATACAGGTTAAAATTTAAATAATCAAAAGTAAACGTTTCATAAAAAGACGTAGGTCTCTGTATGATTGATGTTTCGGTTAATTAGTCAAAATATATTAACCTTAATTCAGTTTCTTTGGAGGTCACTGGTTCCATCAGAAAATGTCACCGTAGCGTAGTATTGAAACATACGTATTATCTTTTAGTAATGAAATTGACAGCCAAGAAACAGGTCCCTCTTAATCAGCTACTGTCAACACCAAAATGTCAGTCTATTAATCTTGTAAAACAGAAGAAGGTAGATGAGGGCTAACACGGTTTTATTCTCGTCACCACAAATGAATGTTTGCGTCTTCTGAACACACCCCTATTAGTCGAATAAAAACTCCGATTTTCAACACTAACACGAACCAGGATCTGTGTCAACTATGAACGACAAATCTTCACACAACGAGCTTCTCGGTTGGCAACAACGGAGGAACATTATCTGATTAGTGGGAACATGAAATCAGATATAAGGCCCACAGAGATTTTTGTCTAGAAGGCTGTGTGATAAAAGCTGTAGACAGTGATGCCAACTTTTTTCAATTTAGGTTGGTTGATTCTGTGCTGTGTAATGTGACGATGGAACAACGCGTCTAAAAAATCAAATTCAAGCTGTGTTGTATCCCTTCTTTAATTGTTGTGAAATCTGTTTTAACATTTGGTAATTGCATTTTTGCCAGAGTGTACTTTTAGGTTTCATATGTTTCTCTGTATCACCAGCAATTGTTTCCTTGATTTTATCTTTGTCATTGTGACGTGCTGTTTTCTTTGAGGTAAAAATTTAATTTTAAACATTATTTAGACCAGTGGTGTTCAACCTGGGGTAATGTACCCCCGGGGGTACGCGAAGACATCTTATGGGATACGTGAAATTTAAAAAATATATATTATTTTATGATAAACACTGAATAATTAGTAATGTAATTTATTTAATTTATTTTAGATGTAGATTATATACTATGTATAACTTGAATTATACACCACCAACAACTTTGGGGCTACAAAGTTGAAGAGAAATTATATCTGGGGGTACGCGAACAAAAAAGGTTGAATACCACTGCGTTAGACGAACTTTGTGTTTAAAAAGGTTTAAACTACCACAGGATTATTTCATGATAGGAAGATAAAAATGAACATTCATTTTTTTTAAAGTGTAACAAACGAAATGTGTTCAAATATTTGTGATACTGAAGATTTAATGACATATAACACGAAATTTAAGACGTTACAGAACATTTAAATTACAATGCACTTGGGGGTGTCATAGCATTTAAGTCTCCATGTAAAATACATATTAATCTGCCCGATTTAATACAAAATTTGAATGTGTCAACAACGTCTAGAAGGGGGGGGGAAACATATCATATTTAATGAAAATCTGTTTTACTGTTCTTGAATTATTACACTCAGACAGACGGACGGACATGGACGTAAGGCTGAGATCGTAAGCGTAATTTTTTTACAGCTAAACGCGGCACATTTAGGCCTAAATAATACCTAACCTAAAGTGCATCATCTGTCTATTCATAAACCTCTGAGCACTTTACTGAACAGGCACTGAGATCAAGTTGGCAGTGGATATATACGTAAAAGGAGAAGAATAAGACGAGTTGAAGCTCATTGCATGAAGAGTAAAGCGCCCCCATATCGTCAAAACAGAAAACAAAACTTCTGGAAGTGAATCTGATAACGTGTTTAATGCGGTAGACCCGCCTCCCCGTTTGACAGGTTGAAATGGAGTGGGCTATTGTCATGTTAATTACATCCCTGACATAACAAAAAACTACCGGTCTGCTCCCAGACCTTATTAGCATGTGAGGGCGCGCGTTACCAAACTACCAGAGGCCCTCATCTTCCTCTCTCTTCTCACACTGCCACATGTTCGTCTATCCCTTTCCCCCCTTTCACTACGTCTTGATCCTTCTTCTTCATAATTCATTCCCTGTTTCTTCTTTGTCTCTTTTCCTTTTGTCTCTTAACTTTATTATCCTCCATCTTTCCCTTAAGAATTTCCAACAATTTTATTAAAAAATCTTACTCCGACTCGTCCTTCTATTTCTAGATCTACCCATTATCTTCATCCCGTCGCATTTCCCTTAGGTCGATATATTTACTGAAACGATATTACCTCGCAGTATATCGCAAAGCCGCTACCTTACAAGATCACTTTTCATAAGATGATATAGTTGCGTCATATCGTGAAACTAATATTTAATTAATTATTCGGTTTTTTGTCCGTCTAATCACAATTCATATATAAAATTTACAATTAAGATAATTGAAATATCATTTGATGTTCCTCATCGAACAATCGATTTACATTTGGAATATCTTTTTACAACATGTTTCGGTTCCTATACGAACCATCTTCAGGTGTAAAAGTTAAAATTATAAACTTAAAATCTAATTACAATTTCTGATATGCAACTTTTTTTGGTGATGTTCGCTTCCAGATTCATTTTAACATATTGTTTGTTTGTTTTTTAAAAAAAAAATTAGTTTTACTTTAAAATAAATCATTAAGATTCATAATGAATGAGCAGTAATCATTCCCGTGTCTGCATAATTCTGGCACAGATGAATGATTTCTAAAGACAAGTGGGATGCAGACAAAGAGGACCGGATAAACATAAAAGAAACAAAGAAGACACGAATCCTTACTTCGCATCGTCTCTAAATAAAAACAAAACAAAATAGAGAGAAAAGAATTGTCTTTCAGGTTCTCTGTAGCTACTTGAGAAGCAGACGTACGAGAGAAATATCAATGTGATGGTAAATTACCATTCGGATTTCTTTTGTTGTGTTTCCATGATGACTGTTGCTGATTAACATCTCAACTCTGAAATGAAAAGATTACACTAAGTGCTGCATCGTGTAGGAAACCCTGTCCCATTCCGTTGCTAAGCAACTCAAAAGCTAAATGTAATGATACCAACTTAAGTGATGTCATGAAAACAATAAGGTGGAGACCGTGTGGATATCTTAATAATGAGTTGTTGCATATTCATATAACTGAACTGTACATAACACTAATTTAGGTTACACTAGAATGGGAAATTAGAATGTTAATTACACTACAGAACTGTTAATTATGTATTGTTTGAATTAGATTTACAAACTTGTAATCCTGGGGTCTCGGATTCGATTCCCGGCGGTGCCCGAATTTATAACTTGTGTTGGGCAAGGCCGTGGTCTAGGCAACACGGAGTTTTCCTCCGTGGCATCCCAACAATTACTGCATTCACACACAGAAGAAGGCAATGGCAAACCACTTCTGGATCATCTGCCAAGAACGTATATGAACAGGTCCCAGTCCGAGAAAAGGATGGAAGGATCCTGTTCATATGGACCTGTCCTCAGACAGAACACTAAATAATAATAATAATAAAGCAGATAACAAATGGATGTAGCTAAAATTATTTACAGGATATGTAATTCTATTTATTTTTGGTTCGATCTCAAATTTACACTCGGCTTAAATAGAACTTAATGTAGATTTTTTTTAATATTATGCTCATAACATAGACTGGTCTTCAACAAGTGGTATATTATATTATTTTTCAAAATGCCAAATGTTTATATAAATAAAAAAAATTCCGTCTATGTACACTGTGGTATCTCGAGTGTTACTGGCTAGCATTGGGTTTATATCTGCAATAAATAATTAGAATATCAGGTCGAATTATATATAAGTTGCGACAGTCAATTAAATACAAACAAATTTTTAAAACACATCTTAATAAGATGATATAGTTGCGTCATATTGTGAAATTTAATTAATTATTCGGTTTTTGTCCGTCTAATCACAATTCATATTTAAAATTTACAATTAAAATAATTAAAATATCATAATATGTTCCAATTGTAAATCGATTGTTCGATGAGGAACACAAAATGATATTTTAATTATCTTAATTGTAAATTTATATATGAATTGTGATTAGACGGACAAAAACCGAATAACAAATCTTAATGTTATCATTCCATTTACGAATAATTTAAATATTAGTCTTTAGAAATTACGTAAATTACATTGAGAGGATATAATTTTGTCCCGAAAAATTTGTTTTACTATAATCCAGTGTGTTCCATATGGATTATAACCGAACCCACACAGATTATGTTATCGATCGACCCTCTCCGAATACCAAATTTAATTAAAATCTGTTGAGAAAAATCAGAAGAAAATTATGCTGACAGACACAGGCAAATGAACGATTAATGTGCGCGCATTATGTAATCATATTTACTTCGTAAGATTATGTAAGGATCGTAGCAATACAGGTTGGTCGGAAATTGCATATGAAATAAATAATAGGAAGGAAAGTTAAGATTTTTATGTTGTAATTTAATATGGGGGGCCGGGAGGGGGGGGGGACGCATATATTTTCTGCTAGAAATATCAGGTACTTTATAAAACACTTCGTACAAATGATTCTATGCATCGGACAGAGAACAAAAATTTTTATGTTTTTAATAACCCATACACCCCGTGGTCGTCACGAAAACACTGAATGCGAACTAGTATTAAAGACGCATAGATGGCAGAAGATGTGAGATTCTGTAGTTACAAACATCGTTTTAATAAACTGACAAGGCTAATAATTTTAATCTTTTTATTCTTTATAGAAAGCATTTAAATTCTTTTTATACACTACAGATGCACAGCGAAGTATTTCTTTTGTCAACCTCGACGGGGGGACTTTAGAAGGACAAATGAATTCACATACACAATCTTGCAAACAAACATTCTCATAAAGGCTACAACACCAAAGATAATATAAAGAGATAAAACACGCGACACGGATGAAACAGTGTTTGTCTTTCTTCTCACCAGCTGGCACTGCGTGCGTTACCTAAATCCTGAGTAAAAAAAGAACCCATCACGAACATATTTTGAAGTGGTTAGACTACTTATAAAAACTTAGAAGAAAACAGACACGAAACTTTAATTAAACTCTACTTGAAATAATAAAACAATTTTCAATGTTAATATAATAGAATAAGTATATGTTTTACATTTCCGTGAGAAAATTATGAATTTTTTTATTAAGATATTTCTCATCCACTTGGAAATTAAATTAAACAGTGGTTCACACAGCAGCGAGCATAAAAGACGCCATATTTTAAAACGAAGACATTCATTCTGGTTTTGAATAATGTTTTCTTTGCGTAAAATCTATGAAACAATGGTGCCACGATCAGCGCACAGAAAACATCACATTATCAGCAGGCACATAATAGACTTGCAGATACAGGATATTTCTGTAAGCCGTCAGAGTGGAAACGAATAGCCGTGGCTTATCGGCGTGGGGCATGAAGGATAGCGGTTGGCCCGTCAGATGAAACGGACAAATAGCATCACCCTGTACCATCAGCTGTTTTGCGTGTTTCATGTTCCCTACAGAGGGACGAGAAATTTATTTAATGTCTCAGCGAGAAATTATTCAGTGCCTTTATAAATTGAGATTTATATCACGAAGTAACAAGTCATGCTCAGGACAGAAACCAGCTAAAGGAAAGGAAATATGGATATTAAAAAGTATCTAAATTCTGTTACTGAACATCAGGAAACAATAAAAGTTGAAATAAACTGAAACTCCATCTAGCAGAGTCCTGAGAAGCTATTAGTACACAGGTTTAGCCAATCAAGAAACTTCTCACCATTTATGGAACCAGGAGGTTCATTACCGTTTTCACAAAAGCCCGCCTGAACCACAAGAATTTAATCCACAATTCCAGACCCTAAAATTATTAACCACATTTATTATTTGAGGTAGGAACTAAACTTTGTGGTTACCATGACAACGTGAATTCTAAAGTACGATTCAGGAAATGAAAAATCTAGAAGCAATGTCAGTTTGAATGTTCCAGAACTATTACGCTATGCGTGAATTAGTGACTAATTCTTTATTTACGACGGCAAAAAGTTTTCGGATCTGCAACACCGAAAGGCGACTCAAGAAAGTAAAAACATTTTTGCCCATCTCCTATTAGAAACGATATCACACCAACTCGTACGTGTTTATGTGGAGAACAGCTCCACCAAGCTTTATCTTGGCCACGTTTAACGTTGACGTCACAGCGTCACAGGAAACACCTCAACCGATTTGCGGAAACTGTCATGTGACCAACAAAAGAAAGTCAGTAGCTCTTTAAAATGTGTGTTAAAAGTGCATGATACATGTTCAGCCATATTTCCCGTTCCTTCGTTTATTAATTCTGTCCTCTGTTCCTTATATCCGAGTAAATGTTCAGCAATATTGCCCGTTCCTTCGTTTATTAATTCTGTCCTCTGTTCCTTATATCCGAGTAAATGTTCAGCAATATTGCCCGTTCCTTCGTTTATTAATTCTGTCCTCTGTTCCTTATATCCGAGTAAATGTTCAGCCATATTGCCCGTTCCTTCGTTTATTAATTCTGTCCTCTGTTTCTTATATCCGAGTAAATGTTCAGCAATATTGCCCGTTCCTTCGTTTATTAATTCTGTCCTCTGTTCCTTATATCCGAGTAAATGTTCAGCAATATTGCCCGTTCCTTCGTTTATTAATTCTGTCCTCTGTTCCTTATATCCGAGTAAATGTTCAGCCATATTGCCCGTTCCTTCGTTTATTAATTCTGTCCTCTGTTTCTTATATCCGAGTAAATGTTCAGCAATATTGCCCGTTCCTTCGTTTATTAATTCTGTCCTCTGTTCCTTATATCCGAGTAAATGTTCAGCAATATTGCCCGTTCCTTCGTTTATTAATTCTGTCCTCTGTTCCTTATATCCGAGTAAATGTTCAGCCATATTGCCCGTTCCTTCGTTTATTAATTCTGTCCTCTGTTCCTTATATCCGAGTAAATGTTCAGCAATATTGCCCGTTCCTTCGTTTATTAATTCTGTCCTCTGTTCCTTATATCCGAGTAAATGTTCAGCCATATTGCCCGTTCCTTCGTTTATTAATTCTGTCCTCTGTTCCTTATATCCGAGTAAATGTTCAGCCATATTGCCCGTTCCTTCGTTTATTAATTCTGTCCTCTGTTTCTTATATCCGAGTAAATGTTCAGCAATATTGCCCGTTCCTTCGTTTATTAATTCTGTCCTCTGTTCCTTATATCCGAGTAAATGTTCAGCAATATTGCCCGTTCCTTCGTTTATTAATTCTGTCCTCTGTTCCTTATATCCGAGTAAATGTTCAGCCATATTGCCCGTTCCTTCGTTTATTAATTCTGTCCTCTGTTCCTTATATCCGAGTAAATGTTCAGCCATATTGCCCGTTCCTTCGTTTATTAATTCTGTCCTCTGTTCCTTATATCCGAGTAAATGTTCAGCAATATTTCCCGTTCCTTCGTTTATTAATTCTGTCCTCTGTTCCTTATATCCGAGTAAATGTTCAGCCATATTTCCCGTTCCTTCGTTTATTAATTCTGTCCTCTGTTCCTTATATCCGAGTAAATGTTCAGCCATATTTCCCGTTCCTTCGTTTATTAATTCTGTCCTCTGTTCCTTAAGCTGCATTAATTCCACTGTTCGGCTAAAGCTCTTGGCAGATTCTCTGAAACACAAGACAAGAACTACGCTCGTGTTGAAGAAGGCAATTCTTTACTTTAAATTTGACTTAATTTCTTTCGAGGTCGTCGTAGCCTCTGCCGGCAATTAAGTGAACCTACTCTTAGTGGTTTAATGTTGGACCGCATTGCTTTCCCGCTAAAAAGAATAACCATCTTTAATCAGAGAGCAGTTAAACTTCACATAAACTATTAACCACGTTTCTTTTTCTGCTGGGTTTAGAATCCTGAGACGGGATAGCAGTTTTGAGGTGGAATTCTGGACCAAGATCATGAATCAGCCATGTCACATTTCGGCGAACTCTACTGAGCTCCTCGGCAGACGGCTTTGTGGCTACCGAATTCACAATGAGACAGACCCTGGACGCAAGATGCCATGGAAACATGGACCAAAGCACAGTAATCACCTGTCACAGACCTCGAGAACCAACATCTCGCATTTATTAAGCTTCACCGACCATCAGGACCGGATGCTGGGATTGGACAGAATAGATCGTATATGTCTACATAACAAGCAATGAAGGTTGGTCCTTCGGTGATTATATTGTAGTAGTGACGTATGTGTAGACTAGATAAGAAGTATCAATGGAAATGCGATAATTATCAGATGTCAATTATGAAGTTACCGTGGCGACATCATTATTTGCGGTAGATATGTAATGATTTTAAATTTTATCTGCATCTCCGTGGAAACATTCAACCAAAAAGATTCTTCACTCATTCATGGCGTACTAACCGTATAAACTTAGCAAAATGGATGTTTCTCTAAAGCAAATCCTAGATATTAGTATAATAATTAATTAAGAAAGCAAATATAAACAATTATTTTAATTTTCTGTGGTGTTCGTTAGACTTTTAAATGAAGCACTGCTAATGATAACAAATTGGGAGAAATTTATAAATTATTGAAAAAAATATAAACCGGTCTCTCACATAAAACAATTAACGCAGACTGATAATATTTAAAATCAGACCCTGCGGAGAATATTTGGATCTAAGAGCCTTGAAGTGACTGGAGAAAACTGAATATTTTAGAGCTTCATAATTTGTACACAAAATATTACTGTGGTGATATAAAGGAAGATACTATTCGCAAGACCTAAACGTAGATGGGGGAAAATAATACTAAAAAGTGATGAAATATAAATAAGATGGGAGAATGTGGAATGAATTAATGTGGTATTGAGGCTGTTTTAAACACGGTAATTAACCTTTGGGTTTAAAAAAGGGAGGGGTATTTATTGAAAACTCAGGGGATGTTAGCTTCTAATGAGTAATCCGTTGTATATAAATTGTCATGTATAAGCTGGAGTTTTGGGATCCACGGATAAAAGTATTTTGATATTTATTTGGTTAGATAGTAACTAATTTTGATAATTTGTTAAACTAGGTTAGATAATTATAAAGTTTTTGGGTTTAATCACTTAGTTAGATGATTAGTTAGTTACGTTCTTACCTTGTTAGTCAATCAGTAAGCAGCGAGCTCTTCCAAGAATTTTTCGTCTAAAATTCCAAGAGTACAATACCTAGATGAAGGTTAGAATATAAGTCTTTTACATGATAAATGTGTTTCACACCCACAGGAAGGAAAATGTGATGGGTAGCAGATAATGGAAAATCGCAGCTGACAATAGAAGAATGTCGTTGTAACGGCGAGAGATTCGAAAAGCAATAACAGTGATTGGTGGGTGCAATGCCCAATGTACGACAGTTTATTCCGCGAATCGGCGAGGCATTGTAAGGATTCACTTGTCTTCACCTCGTTAAAGCTTTATTGTTAATGCACAATGAACTTCGTCAATAGCATGAGAAATTTCTTTGCTGATGATTCATATTAAAACGTAATTTTTTTAATACACTCGGTCGCTTGGTTTAGGCGTGGGTGCAGGGACTCGGGTTTAGGAGGGAACTCGGCTACCCCAGACCGATGAGTATCACACAGTTACGTTCTGTCTTCAGACAACCCAAAATTTACCGTAAATATTAATTTTATCGACACAATATTTATTTCAATCATGAACGTAACATTTAACAGTAACTATATAAAACAAAAATGTTACTTTATGATTGATGGAATCAGTAAGCACCTCTGAAACGTCGGTCAGTTTCTACCAGACTACACGACAAAAGACCCCTGAGGACAGGCGTCATCGTATTCGCTGCTGTGAGAAACTGAAAATGCACTTATTTCAATGTTGTCCAAAACAATTTTTCGAGATCTGAACTACTTTCAACGAAGTGGGAGCACTTGAAGTGTGTTCAAGGTTAGGTTAGGCTAGTTTAGGTTAGATTAGGTTAGGTTAGGTTTGGTTAGGTTAGGTTAGGTTAGGTTTGGTTAGGTTAGGTTATGTTAGATTAGGTTAGGTTAGGTTATGTTTGATTAGGTTAGGTTAGATTAGGTTAGTTTAGGTTAGGTTTGGTTAGGTTAGGCTAGTTGAGGTTACATTAGGTTAGCTTAGGTTAGTTTAGGTTAGGTTTGGTTAGGTTAGGCTAGTTTAGGTTAGATTAGGTTAGGTTAGGTTATGTTAGATTAGGTTAGGTTAGGTTAGGTTAGGTTTGGTTAGGTTAGGTTATGTTAGATTAGGTTAGGTTAGGTTATGTTTGATTAGGTTAGGTTAGATTAGGTTAGTTTAGGTTAGGTTTGGTTAGGTTAGGCTAGTTTAGGTTAGATTAGGTTAGGTTAGGTTAGATTAGGTTAGATTATTTTAGGTTAGGTTGGACGATCGGCTGTGACGCGTAGACGGGAGTCCAGAAATTTTTACAGTGTGCGAAGGTTTCCGAAAATGTCATTTCGTTAGTTTGTTAATTAGTTTGTGAGTCTCTTTACCGTGCTGATATAGTTAATCAGCAAACAAAATAAGCGAATTAAGAACAGAAGGGAAAACAAATGGTATAAGGACACGGGAGAGAGGAATATAGTTACATGATAAGGAAATTAGACTGAAATGTAAAAAAACTCCTGTCGTGGTCAACAGCTCGACGTACCTCGGATCCCTGACATCCGCGGTGTACCAAGGACTACGACAGGTGGAAAAGTGTTGGTGGTGATATATATTACATCTTTACGCCGAGAGCTGTAATCTGGCTCAAAGGAACTGGTCCGACAGGGTGTGTGAAAACGTTGCACGCCTAATAGAGAAAAATCTGACATTCGTTAACAGACCATTAATGATCATCTCAGTGTTTTATTAATTATACCGCAAACGAATTTTGTTAAATTAATAGTTTAATTTATATTAACGTTAAGACGCACGCAATCCTAATATCAACAGTTGATACAATATTGTAAAATAATCATAACCAACCCATAGCCAATGTAACTGAAAAGTATTTGCATTATTAATAGGTTCAACTTTGTAATATATCGTAACCTGGGAGCTGTAGAAGTTTCTCGTAAGTGAACGGAACATTAACAAAGCGAAACACATTTATAAGCCGCATAATATAATTCTGTAGAGTAATTTTATATTCAGCAGAAATTTATAATGCAAATTCCAACTGCAATTTATGGATATAATAAAACAAAGTTTACATTTCTGCAAAACTCCATCATTTTCCCTTTCTGGTTGCGGAGCTGTTTCGTATCTTCCAGGAATAAAGCCCCAAACAGGAACACATACAAGAAACACACTACAGTTCATTACTTAGCTACTTTTTCATCTCATTTACAAGGAATCCAGGTTTAATTTAGTACTGTAAACCGGTCAGACCAGGCGAATGATAGAAATGGCATTACGAAAGTGGGAGGAGTAGAAGACGAGGAGGAACAGAGGAAAAATATGTAAAACAAATGGAGAAATGTAACAAGAATTTGACGCGAAAAGAAAAGGGAGAATTAGGCATAAATCACATATAAATATTAGGTGGGATCTGAGGTTCTCAAGGCGTGTGGTCTGGCAGAAGTTTACCGACGTTTCGGAGGCAAACTTCTACCAGACTACGAGGTGCTATAACCTAAAAGATAGCTATGTATATATAAATATTGTTTCGTGACATCTCAGCCTAAGAAATATGACATTTCCATAAAGATTTAATAAAAGGTTTGGTCACTTCAATCTTTAATAATTGTTACTTCGGAAATGTTTTTTAAATGTCACGAGTCACTCTCTCCAGATCACCATTATATTCACTCTTCAACAAGGGTTATTATGGTGATCAATTGAAGGAGTATGAGATGGACCAAGCATGCAGAACGCACAGAGGGGATATTATTAGGGTATTTAAACCAATAAGATATAATTAGAATGACACGTACACACATGAAAGTCGATTTAATTATGTTTATGTTTTTATGTACAGAATGTGGCAATGCTGACGTATGTAATGGTTATGCATACAGATTTTTTGAATAAGTGTTGTTTGATTGGTGGTAACTTTATCGTTGCCATGGTAACGCTATTAAGGGATTCTGGACAATGTGGGATGAATTTTATGTGTGCAGTCTAATCGTTGCTATGGTAATTCTATTAAAGAATTTTGGTACTCAGAGGACAATATTTAAAACCATGTAGGTTTACCATCACATTTTTCGTCATTAATTACTAGGTAATTCAGAATTTTGTAATCTTAAGAAATTTACCAATGTTTGCGTGAGCCTGAAAGATTACGGTAATTCGGTCCATCAAGTTGCCTGCAGCCACTGTATAGATGTTTACGCGAGGGCTATGAACGCGCGATTTTAATGTTCAACGAAAGCGTTCATAAAAAACGGCCGTCTCCTGGACGAGACAGAAAAAAAGACCGAAATAATTAGGCCACTGGCTGAAAGGTCTACGTCGTAAAAACAAAACAAAAATCAAGTCTCAAGCTTCTCACCTGCCCTTAACTTGAATTCCTTCTTTGTCTTCATTTTAGGGTTATACAAATGTACGTCCTAAACTCACGTAGGTGTTAGTGTGTGGTATATGAGTGTTTCACAATCTTCTCCACCTGGCGGTATACTAAATTATGGCACACCACATTAGGTACATAAGCAAAATTGGTTTGTTTTTCTGTTTGTTTTGTTTATGTCAGTGTACGTTCGTAATACGGGTTTATTATCGAAAATTGTATCAAGCTTGCCTAACCAAACCTAACCTAACCAAACCTAACCTTACATAACCAAACCAAACCAAACCTAACCTAACCAAACCTAACCTAACCTAACCAAACCTAACCTAACATAACCAAACCTAACCTAACCAAACATAATCTAACCTAACCTAACCTAATCAAACCTAACCTAACCAAACCTAACCTAACATAACCTAACCTAACCTAAACTAACCTAACCAAACCAAACCTAATCTAACCAAACATAACATAACCAAACCTAACCTAACCAAACCTAACCTAACCTAACCAAACCAAACCTAACCAAACCTAACCTAACAATTTTAGGAGTAAGTACATCTCTCAAAGGCGACAGGTAAATAAGATTTATTTTGTGTGAAATTCTGGCTTATTGCGACGTCTAGTATTTTGACTGTATGACAACTTTCTGCCTCCATCATCAGATCAGATCGCCGTAGAAACCTCAGATCCCACATAAGACAAATTAGATCTACGATCTATAAAAAAAGAGGTCTTTAATATATTAAAAGAGTTTTAATTGCTAATGCGGGGAAAACAGACGAGGAAAAAAGGGAAATTATATCGACCAGAATTGATTCTGACGTCATTGAAAGTATGGCTGAATGCGCAAAGATTTACTACTGGCACACGACTCCATATCAGAACCAACACGTGCTGCCATCATCAGTCAAAGAGGCGTACTTCACATCTGGATCACAAGGTGTGCAGAATAAAGGACAGAAAACATGTAAAATAATAATAATAAAAAAGAAATTAAGTGAAAGATGGAATAAATATAAATTAAAAGAAGCTAATATATAATAATTTGGAAATTTAAGAAATAAAGATTGAAAATAAATGAAATAAAATGAAAACCGCGTGTCGTAAGGAGGTGGTTGATTACGTTACGCTGAGCGCTCAGTGAGTCATCCACACTTTTGTTTTTGTGATTCTGTAAATTGCAGGATCGCATGTTCAAACTTACAGCAGGTAACATCTCCTGTGAAGTCACTTCGCTTTATAACATTTATAATTTGCATTTCCAGTCAAAACGTTACAGTGCAACCACGGTTCCGGAGAATTTGACGTAAATACGTCCATACGGAGAGGAAGTTTATATATTGGCTTTATTCTAAATATTTCCTTTATACATCCTTTACAATTGACATAAGTTTGATTAAGACTTTGTTTATTCAACTTGAATTAGTTACGCTTAAGATGGGTCTGTGGTAGATGAATGTAATGTAAAGTAATGTATTTTAATGTAATGTAATATTTTATAGGTAACAACAATTCCGAGTAAACACGACGTTCCCTAGGTAACCAGGTTACACTTTTTCGTTACACTTTCTTGCCGAATGACCCTTCCTTATAGACGTATTTACGTCAAAAACGATATGAGACTCTGGAAGAGAGTTGAACGATGGAACCCACAGATGTGCTTATGTAATGAGATCTTTTGTCAATTCCTCGTTATTTAGTTTGACAGTAGCAAGAACCTTTATCAAAGCATTTACCATTGAATATGACGTTCGTATACGTAAAACCCTCGTCCAACTCGCGGGATAGCGGCACGTTCGTTAAATCCGCGTTGGACGAACTTGATATTGCATGGGATTAATGGGGATACGGAATACTGCCGTGGTAAGCCAAAATAAATAAACCATAAAATAATTAATGTACTACCATTATATGTATTTGTGAATAAAGTGTAATATGATATCATGGGAGTTTAAAACGTGAAATAAAATATCAACAATAAATTTTAATAAAATATCAACGGAATTTTGAGTGTCGATATCGAATATTAGCAGACAGCTGAACTGAATATTTAAATTCTTACGCATAAACAAAATTTAACCGCACTTAAATTAATTTGAGAGTAATGTATAATCGCATATTCAGCATTCGACAAATAATTGTTTACGTCTAATCGAATCCGTATAGGACAAATCCGCGTTGAAGGAGGGTCAACTGTACAACATACGTTTCAACGAAAGAGGTTTAAGAAGCTTAGAATAAAGCAGATGGTGAACAAATATGGAGTAAATATTATATTTGAATCTACTGGATAAAATATTTCTTGGATATTATCCATCGTCTAGTAAATATAAAACGTAAAACGACGTTTCGGAGATGGGACTCTATCTCCGTCTTCAGGTTCCTACACTACTCTATCTAGTGGGCCCAACTGTGTAGGAACCTGAAGACGGAGATAGAGTCCCATCTCCGAAACGTCGTTTTACGTTTTATATTTACTAGACGATGGAAGGTCCGGAGATAGGGATTAGCTCTATCTAGTGGGCCCAACTGTGTAGGAACCTGAAGACGGAGATAGAGTCCCATCTCCGAAACGTCGTTTTACGTTTTATATTTACTAGACGATGGAAGGTCCGGAGATAGGGATTAGCTCTATCTAGTGGGCCCAACTGTGTAGGAACCTGAAGACGGAGATAGAGTCCCATCTCCGAAACGTCGTTTTACGTTTTATATTTACTAGACGATGGAAGGTCCGGAGATAGGGATTAGCTCTATCTAGTGGGCCCAACTGTGTAGGAACCTGAAGACGGAGATAGAGTCCCATCTCCGAAACGTCGTTTTACGTTTTATATTTACTAGACGATGGAAGGTCCGGAGATAGGGATTAGCTCTATCTAGTGGGCCCAACTGTGTAGGAACCTGAAGACGGAGATAGAGTCCCATCTCCGAAACGTCGTTTTACGTTTTATATTTACTAGACGATGGAAGGTCCGGAGATAGGGATTAGCTCTATCTAGTGGGCCCAACTGTGTAGGAACCTGAAGACGGAGATAGTCCCATCTCCGAAACGTCGTTTTACGTTTTATATTTACTAGACGATGGATAATATCCAAGGAAATTTTTATTCAATTGACTCTTCACCATCGTCAAGAAGTTTTAGATTTGATTATATTTGAAGTTTTCACTGATATAAACACTTAGGTGTTGGTCTTCTGGGTTGTAACGCCTCGTATAGACTTGTTAGCAGATACAAACGTTTCGGAGAAATATACTTCCTCCATCTTCAAGCCTGAAATCGGAACATGAATTTATTCTAGATTTCGTTACGATGTAGACTGGCGAGTCTACACGACGCCAAAATTCATAACGTGAAAACCCCAAATCTCACAGTGAAGATGAAAGCTCACGTTTCTCTAAAATCTTGGTACCAACTTCACAGCATAGGACATCAGCTGTTGGTTTTGGCGTATGAGATTCTTGCAAAATGAACCCCAACAACGGTCAGACAGACTCTACGCAGAAATGGCTTTTGAAGGCGTTTAGTTCCACAATTCAGCCGGCTTTTTCACAGTCCATCGATTGTGT
The DNA here is from genome assembly GCF_977971745.1 of Zootermopsis nevadensis. Classification (NCBI taxonomy): domain Eukaryota; kingdom Metazoa; phylum Arthropoda; class Insecta; order Blattodea; family Termopsidae; genus Zootermopsis; species Zootermopsis nevadensis. Next base: position 1,750,005 of record NW_028259163.1, read on the forward strand.
CCATGTACAATGAGGGTCAGTTACGTGCATGAGTCTGGGCCCTTCTGTCAGAAAAAAAGAAGGGAAACAAGAAATACTATTGTTCCTTCGTGGTCTGCATGCAGCTTTACCGTTGGGCGACGAACTTGATTAATTTCTATTAATTTTCTGGTTCACTGTCACGGACAGAAGAATTTTATATACTCACTATTCTTTACGGGACTGAAAATTAGTCAGGCCTTTAGTTAATGGCGTGCAGTTCACCTGTGTGTAAAAAAATTTTGAAGGAAAATTAATTAATATGAATAATTATCATTCTGGAAACTTAAAAAAAAACACTTGTCAGAAATTAAAATGTGGTCTTATGTTCGACAGCCTGTCGGGAAGATATTACTCGGAAGAGTCAGTGGGAGGATAATATTAAAGTTGATCCTAATGAAACAAGTTAAACTTCGAGTTTCATAATTGGCGGAGAATTTCTCAACCAGTAAAGTGTAATATCAGTTTATGAATAAAATTATTTTACACTGAATTAATAGCATCAGAAAATGTGTCTATTACAGAATATTTATTTTCTGATATAATTTTACAGGACGTGATGACGTAACTGATAATTTTTAAAGTGACTTCAAATTGTTTCCTATATGTTTAACACGTGTTTGATTTTAATTATGCTCTTCTTGTATTTCAAGTTGCTTTCCTGCTTTTAAAAGGTGATTGGGTAAAATGTAGATAAATAGATGACCGTATGTGTTAATGTTCAGATTTATTGACGTCATGGTATACTTATGGCCCCACGTGTTGTTACCTACGAAAATCTAACCAGATTTTGAAATGACTCAGTCCCAACTTTCTGGAGGGATGTCCTTGAATCGGGCCGACGTCTGAGTTACAAGTATCAGACTACTCAGTCAATTTTCCACCTGATTAACACGGACTATGACGCACGTTGTCTAGATGCTGAGGACCTCGACGGTGTCTGGACTTCAAAAGGAAGCTGCCGTTTCTCGTCAGATAGGTCGGGCGTGTGAGCTCACGACGCTGAATATTCATGTGGACGTTATGACACTTGTTTGTAGCCGTTGTCCGTCATCCGCGACCTCTGTTTGAGTGCGGGACTTGAAAATGAACGAGCGAAACAAGGAAGGAAAGAAGAAAATTGTAGAAGTACGAAAATAAAAACCCAAGAAAATGGGGGAGAACAGAAGTAGACAGATGATGAAATAAACAAACAGAGAAAGAAATACTTTGTTGTAAAATAAACGAAATAAAATAACAATAAAATAAACAACACAGGAAGAGACCAGGACAATTGTACTTGTCTCCTTTCTGTTTTATTCTCTTAAGTTCTATTATAATCGCCAGCAGCCGGTAATTGTTCCTGTGAAATCCGTTTTAATATTATCTTGAGAACAGATCAAAATCTTATTAAACAGAATAAATATCGTTCTGTGGTGTCTTTCAAAGAGAAACTTAAGATACTCCGTTACGTCCTTGATCCATCTTGGTCCAGTCGCATTTTTTTTTAAAAAAATACTGTCGACCCGTATAAATCTTAAGAGCACAGATTTTAAGATCTTGAACGAATCTGTGACCATTTGTTTCGCAATGTTATGAAAGGCGTCTCCTTGCTTTGAGTGACGTACACAGCTGATATAAGTAAAAAAATGCTGGGGAAAATTTTCAAAACGTAGAATATTACGTAACTAGAAAGTTCGTGAGTTACACATGCCATCTAGCTTTAGAATTGTGAAATATAGTGAGCTATGATGAGCTGAATACGTAGTTGGGATACTAAAATAAGAAATCTTTACTAAACTTCGGTAATGATGTGTACAGTTAAGTTTTATGTAAGATGGACTCGAGTCTTACATCACTGAGACAGACTTTGACACAAGCAAGTCCATAATTTACGAACCACAAATTGACGATAAAATTATTAGCAAATGCAACACAATTTTAAAACAGATCTCAGAAAAAAAATTGTTTTAAATACATGGACTCTACCGATATTCTTCCGTGTAGCAACACGTTTTGAACTTATAGTTATACTATACGTTTCGGAGGAACATTCTGCTTCCATCTTCAGGACTTAAACTTTGTTCGTGTTTGAACTCATCCTTTATCCGCCAGTCTTTCTCTCTCGACTTCAAAGCGTGCCACAAATGGCACGAGACGTGTATTTGGGTAGCCGTTGTCTCACAGACGAGCATCCGTTAATAATCACTTAACCGTCAGCTGACAGTAACGACCGGTCATCAACAGGTGTGGGGGTGTTGCAACCGTTGAGACGTCTGTCTCTGGAGCGAGGGGGGTGGGACGGGGAGTCTGCGCACACGTCATGGAGCCCCTTCAGATTTGTGACGTCTCTGCAAAGTGACGTATTCGAAGACGTTCTGAACCCACACAAATTAACATTAATATTAAAAGGTGCGCTGTGGTTGATAAACACGGCGTTAACCTGTACGACATCGCGATGGGACAGCTGTAAGAATTATTTACCTGGAGACTGGATCGAGTTGAGTACTCAGGTAAGAGCTCCGGCCGTTTTAACCGCGATAATTAAGCTTTCTGTACACACTGGATAGACCGGTCAGATGAAAACATATCCATAAACCAAAGCAAAGGAGAATAGTTTGTTTCCTGTGATGATGGTGACGTAGACAAAAAGGTGATTATGATTTTGTGTTCATGACAACAGCGTTAATTTATCGCAAGGAGAAAACTGATTTATCGTGAATGAGGAACAATTTGGTTCTGTCTACAGGGAGAGTCAATACCGTTCATGGACCGCTAAGTTCGTCTAGTTGAGTCAAATTTGACGGAAAGAAATATAAAATAGTTCAGAAGAGAGGCTTTAGGTTGCAATCGGATATCTAATATTCCCATTACTAATAATTCCTCTAGAGCAGCGGTATTCAACCTGGGGTACGCGAATACATCTTAGGGGGTACGTGAAATTTAAAAAAAAAAATTTTTTTACGATAAACACTGAATAATCAGTAATGTAATTTATTTAATTTATTTTAGATGTAGATTATATACTAAGTATAACTTGAATTATACACCAACTTTGGGGGTACAAAGTTGAAGAGAAATTATATCTGGGGGTACGCGAAGACATCTTAGGGGGTACGTGAAATTTAAAAAGAAATTAATTAATGTAATTACCTAACAATCTGGTACCAGAACCCCAATACTAAAAATCCATCGTCGTACACGACCCTAAACCAGATTCTACCCTCTCACATCTCGATATTAATGTTACCTATGTCACAAGCTATTGACTAAGTGACAAGCGAGATAACACGTTCGTAGCACGGAAGTTGGTAACTGTGACCACGTGTCGGTATTTTCTCACCCCTGGCCGTGTTAAGGGTTCGTGCTCGCTGAAGCATTGTTTCGCAGACTAGCACCACTCAAGCGGCACCAACGGGACAGACAGGGTGTTTAATAATTCAGTTACAGACATCGGTTAAAGTAACCGCGTGGCACCGCCCACGATGTGACTATAAATCCTGCCCCCTTTGTCTTACGTAAAGTAGAGAAGTTACTTTGGAACGTACGCGTATCTTAATTCGGATCTAAGACTCATATAACACGGGCCCGAAAAAATTGTATTCCGTGCCGAAATACGAAAGATTACGCTTATGCGTTCTTCTCAGCGTTCATTTTAAATTAATAAATCTGCCTTGTTCGATAGTTACCACGTTCGCCGCCAGATCGCAGCCTCTCAGTTTCCATCTCACGATTTTCCTCATCCGTGTTATAACCGCTCGTAGGAATATTCAAGAGTACGATTTTGAGGTCGTGTAGAATGGTACAATCTCCATACCAAATTTAATCCAAATCGGTCCAGTGGTTTTCGAGCTGAATCGACAGGACGGACGGACGGACGGACGGACATAATCATCCCATAATGCGTTCTTGCAAAGAACGCATAAAAACTTCTAGATCGCCTCTGGTGCACCGGCTGGTACCATATGATCAACCAACAATCTATCGGTCTGTCTGAGAGCCCTCGTAACACAACCCTTATTTCCCGTACCGATAATACTAAGTTTTGTATTTGGACAAAATCCTATGCCATATAATTCCCATCATACCCAAAGTCAAAATAAGGGAATTAAACCTGTAGACTTGAAATTCGTTTCTATTATTACACTGTTCCTTATAATCTTCTTTTAAATTACCCTTTTAAACTATGCTTCAAGGCGAATTCTGATGAGTAACAAATTACAGTACAGGACACTCATTTCAGAATATTAGAGGCCAATTTATTTGCCCAAAATAAAAATATAAAAAAAAAATTAGAAATTTTTTTTTTTGGGCACCCTGTTGCCCCAAATACACGTGCTCAAGTTCCGAATGTCGTTTGTTTTCCGGTGAAGTCTCAACGTATGGTCCGTGACGGAGTCGCGATTTGTAGGGAGCAAAGTGGTTTAAAAAATGGGGAGGCGGGTCAGACGTTACTTTGGAAATAGTAAAACCCACCGCTAGAGGCACTGGTGTAGAAACAGAGAAGGTAGAACGTGAAGTAGATGGAAGAATTGAGACGTTCGTGATTTTAGATGACAACGAAACAGAATTCTTTAAGCTATACAAATAATTTTATAAATCTTTAAATATGGCGTCTGTTACCCTAAATAATTAAATTAATTAACATGATGTCTTTTTTTTTCATTATACATTACTACTTTTATTATAATACGTTTTGTTAGTTGACAAAAAAAATATTTTTTGTTTCAATCCATATTTTAAGGCATGTTTGTTTCTGTAAATCTCAAAATTACTTTGTCACAAATATTCGATTACGTGGTCGTATCATCACAATGTCATGCAGGTATCTCGATCCTGGGGGTCACAGGTTTAAAACCACAATTAAAAACATTCAATCAGAACCAGAACTTTGTGTCAATTAAACTGAATTTACAGCAAACCAGACTGACAGTAAAATACAGGAGCATTGTCTGAGGCTTGAAAGCTCACAGTTAGCACTCGTCGGTGACTTCTTAATTAAGTCTTCAGCAAAACGTGACGTCGGAGAGTGTTGCAGAAACAAAGAACGTCCTCAGAACCTGACCCTTAATTTGAAAGTTAATTCTTACCGTGGGTGTCACGCTGAATCTCCTATACATTTCACGAATACCTCCCACACAATGCACAAGTAATGTATTTATACAGGCTTGTGTGTGTCCATCAGTAAACATGCTTTAACAGTTAAGTAGTTAGAAGCACTGCTTTATATTCTGGAGGTCTCTGCATCAATTTCTAGGTAGGAAGTCGACTACCGTGATTTTTCTCAGTCACAGATAGATGTTGAGGTCCCTATTCGCTTTTATAGAAATTATTCACACTTCGACAATATATAACTTAATATACGTAAATAATAAATTTTTGTTTAATAAATAAGAAAATATCTAATTATATTTATGGTTTCCATGGGGATAAAAATTCTTAGTATAGTTATGAATATTTTACTGTGTTCAAGTTAAAAAAATTTCGTGGTTTCGGAGACAATTCCTGCAACCTTCTTCAGGTTTTAAATTAAGAAAAAGTAGAGTCTTTGAACTTAACTCTATTCGGGACTACCATCATCTAGAGTGTTTCATTTTGAAATTCAGAAGAGAGCATTATTGTTCTTGAAATATCGATTGTTATTAACATTCTGATACAGAAAATATAAAAAGATAAATAAATAAATCGGACGAGGCAAAGAAATTTACTATATCCATCATAATCCTGATGATGGATGTAGTAAGTTCCCTCGAAACGTCGACAGAACACTGTACAACACAGCAGAAGAGAGCAATTTTGAAAGAAATTCAAGTTTACAAACTACTACGAATAAAATTTGAATGCATAAAATGTATATAATAGTGTAGCGGTAACTATGTGTACCATCCATATTAGAAGTAAATGTCTCGGCCCACAAACTACGTCTATTAGTTCCGTTTGCTTTTGGAATAAAAATTTAATTTTTATAAAAGTCCATAAATGTGTCTGTTTGGAAGCATTAAACAAAATTCTTGAATATTGGCAACACCAGGTTTTTGCTGTAAATAATTTTACTTATAACTTTGCCTTACCTGAATTCATCTTACAGGATAAAGACAGCCGTAGGATGATGTTGTCCACACACAGTTCACACTTTTACGATGTAGCAGATATTTTCTTTGGAATTAATTAGTTTCGATTTATATGATACGTTTTATGTTTGTGAACCACCCTGTCACTCTCCTAACCTCATAAAATCAGCTGATTCATGCTAATCTGTTAAATTAATATCAATATTAATAATGTTTTCGCCTAGCACTGTTAATCACAATGGACGTTCACCACGCTGACAACTGTTTAACAAACCTTTGCTATATCTCTGTCACTAGAACAAGTTGTCCCTCTTTGATTAATGGAACGTGTAGATTATTTAATTAATGTACTATCACCAGACATTTTACTGTCTTCAAATTTATGTTCACTATGTTCAAAATCAAATTCACACGATTCTCCAACTGTCTTAATCTCTATCACAAAGAAAATCCTCAGTTGTTCAGTCACTAACATTAAACCTCCTATATCCATCCGCCATTTTCAATAGACTGCATACGCACGCGCACACAAACAACCGTAGTGAGTGTAAGTAAAGTGTGCTCATTCGCATGAGACGTGACGTCATCGTGGTCATATCTCACCGTGCGCATGAAACAACTCTAGAACGGGCAAAACGACTTTATTTAAATTTGATATATGAAAGCCTTACGGAAAACTGTCGAACCAATCACATTTTCATACACGTCGGACAATTACAGAGATTACTTTACATAAGAATATAAATATTAATCAGCTGAAATCGAGTATTAGGATCACAAGTGACGTCATGTGAACTGTAAATCAATTTTTGTTCTCCACATGGAGGCATCTTATTTACATCCTCAACGAAATTTTACCGTGGGAAACAAATGACAGTAACTGATACAGGGAAGATCCTGCCACTTATGAACTGCAAATGAAATAAAACAAAACGTCATGGATAATTGTGTTTCGAACTGAGTTCACGATGTATTATAACACAATAAATAATCAATATATCTTCGATAATTATTGTTTTTATAACTGCAGATATTGTATTGTATTGAGATGGGGAAATAATCACTGAATAGATAAGAATTGTAAATAGAAGATCGCGGATTAATAAAAGGTATTATCCTGACACTCGACTGGACAGGCTAAGAAATACCACGATTAATGCCAGTGAGGTCACCAGCCATCATGAATGGTTTCAAATACGTGTTATAAATACATAAAGCTCTTAGAAAATGTACAGTCAACCAAAAGAATATTTATGGTCTGTAGAAATCTAGAACCTAGATTATATCAGGGAAAAAAAAAAAAAAAAAAAAAAAAAAAAAAAAAAAAAAAAAAAAACCGAATAAATTCGGAAATCATAGTTAATAATCTCCAGTCTCGTCTTTGGTAACGCAAATATTAATACAAGGTGAGCACAAAAGAACTTTACACTTCCGTAATAATACAGGAACAAATGTGGCGTCCTTAGAACTTCACAATTACACCAGTCGATAGAAAAACTACGTGGATAATATTAAAATGGATAATAGATGTATATGAATATATGAACTGGATTTATCTCGTTCAGGGTAGGGATGGGATTTTGTTAAACACGGTAATAAACCTTCGTCTTTTGTATGATACGGTGATTTCGTTGAATAACTGAGCGAATATTAGGTTCTCAAGGACTGTGACCTTTGAGTTGGTCGTATCTATCAGGTAGGTGACTGTTTATAAGTAAAAGGCATGACGTCGTCAACACATCCAGTGAATGAAAATACCACTCCAAAATGTATCTGTAACAAATGACGATGTGAAACAGGTCCTGCGATATTAAATATATGTTACGTAAATAATAATAAGAATTGATACAAAAAGCTTATTTTATTTATCAAAACATTACAAAAAGTTTGACTAGAAAATAATAAAAATATTTATAGTACTACATTCTCAGAGTAATGCTACACAGACCGTCCAATCCTTGAGCATTATATATACACAAATTTCTTAAGGGAAACAAATCTTTATTAAGAACCTAACCACACATGTATAAAAGTAAACAACAATCAGAGAGGTCTGTGTAATGATACGACATTAGAACAAAAAGGCCAAATGTGTGTTTCGTATATGAAATATTTTGTATGTCATATATAAATGAGTTTTGTAAATAAAAAAACTGTAATAAAATAATAATATGACTTATGAAGGATAAGAAAATAAAATATTTACACAAAAACCTTTGTCTGACAACTGATACCTGAAAATTCTCCCGCCTCTTCAAAATATTAATCACATACTTTTATAAAAAAAAAGGTTAAATGTACTTAGGCTCCAGAAACCATGTTTAAATGCCTCGGAATTATTACGCTTTGTGTAAGTTAATGTGTTCTAACCCCTTCACTGACAAAACCGAGTATACTCGTTAAGTACGGTACCCCCAAATATACTCTTCAGTTCTTCACACAGTCCACGAATTTTAATTATTTTATTACGTGTGAACGATTTAAGTTGTACTAAGTTTGAAGTACAGAACTCTTAAAATGTAGGCAACTTCTGCAATGGATGACACCAATATTTTTGGGGGAAAAAAAAGTGGCTTGAAGGATTTTTTCAATAATTCAAAATATAACAGTGAAGGGGTTAAATAGTTTTATAACCTATAATTAACTGATCTGTACAAAACAACAACAGCTCGAATTATATTTACAACAAATGTAAATTTCTTTACTTTGTACTAGAATTATTAGGCAGTGCATCGGAGTTAATGGCACTGCGTTTTAAGTCATCTTAACGAACACTTTAACCACGAAATGAAGGCAGAGGTGAAGTGTGGTGTTTTCTTCGCGGTACGGTCTGGATTCTTAAAATATTATTTTCGATCTTTGTAATGGTGAAGTGTGGTGTTTTCTTCGCGGTACGGGCTGAATTCTTAAAATATTATTTTCGATCTTTGAAACCGTGAAGTGTGGTGTTTTCTTCGCGGTACGGGCTGAATTCTTAAAATATTATTTTCGATCTTTGTAACGGTGAAGTGTGGTGTTTTCTTCGCGGTACGGTCTGGATTCTTAAAATATTATTTTCGATCTTTGAAACCGTGAAGTGTGGTGTTTTCTTCGCGGTACGGGCTGAATTCTTAAAATATTATTTTCGATCTTTGTAACGGTGAAGTGTGGTGTTTTCTTCGCGGTACGGTCTGGATTCTTAAAATATTATTTTCGATCTTTGTAATGGTGAAGTGTGGTGTTTTCTACGCGGTACGGTCTGGATTCTTAAAATATTATTTTAGATCTTTGTAATGGTGAAGTGTGGTGTTTTCTTCGCGGTACGGACTGAATTTCGTAAATAATATTTCTATGGGCTTCTGCTCTTATGACAATAAAATCCCATAGCGTTATATTTTCAGGTTATATACTACATTTTATAAAGAACCATGCCACGGCCTATTACAAACGGTTTAACTGTGTACTGTTTACTAAAGAGGAGAAGTACCTGCGTCAGAGACGAAGCCTGGACACTTATTCTGCAATGTCCATGGTGCTGTAAGGAACAGAATCACCAGATGGAGCCGTCAGCATGCGATATAATTGTTCGGCCACCCACGCCTATACGATCAGACAGCGAGATATCGAACAGCCCCTCAATCGATCAACGTCAAGTCGTTAAGATATTCGTCAAATTTGTAAGCAGTCAGACCCTGCGTTACCGCCTACATGGTCATCGTACCACGGGAACGGCTTGTCGTCTGTTATGCGTGGGAACACCTTCGTTGGCCAGCCTTATGCACAACAGCCGAAACAAATGTCTCGCTCTTAAAGTAAATTTTTACAAGTTAACTCATCTTTCTTTAATTCACTTTACAAGTGGCGGTCAGAAAATTTTACAAAGAATATATCTTGAAATGATTTATCGAGTCGTTAATATAACATAATCGTAAGACTCACAAACAATTTTTCCATAGTTCCAACAAAGATTGAAATACGTCGTACAGTTAGATGATACAATCTATTGTCCATAAAATTCGTTACATTTACAAGTATGAGGCTTATAAAATGTTGATTCATTTATTACATTTGAAAAGACAAAAACTCATAGATGAAACGTGGGTAGAGCAGACAGACGATGGTATAAAGGACTGGACACTATTCTGTGTGCAGGGGGCATCCCACGCTATGCTAAACTTTCTCCACGGTATCTAAGTAGTTCTCGAGTCGTACAAATACGTCCTCCTCGTCGCGAGAAATTCAAATCTTACAAACAATGCATGATCTATGATCTATATTGATTATTCAATAAATCATTTCACGACGTGTAATTCCTGAACTTGTTCTGTGACAACGCCTAGTTTTCATATGGATAGATCATTAAATCTGTCAAGTTTAACAAGAAATAAATTTAATTAAAAACTTTTTTTAGAAAAAAAATCACTCTCGATTATTTCTGTATTACGATAATATGTTTGACACAATATGGCGGGTCGTATGACAACTGTGAACTGTTATGAAAATGTAACATATTCTATTTCTCGTCATTATTTCAGCTCAGCATATAATCTGCTTGAAGGTTCTTTACGTAAATTCCATGTTGTCTGACAACGATAAAAGAAAGATTTTCCAAAAAAAAAAAAAAAAATTTTCACCAAAACTCTTCTCAGTCACGATTACGGGCGGGCCCTTTTGAACACGTTAAAGAAATAATTCGCGTCTATAAAAGTCGCTGTATTTCTTCAAAACCGCGAGACCACCAGCACCTCAAGAAAGACATTTCTGCTTGGACTTACGAACACAAACAGTCCTCACTCTACCAGATTCTTAAGGACGGTTGTAGCCGGAAACTAAACATCTGTCTCGCCAGATAGAAAAATATCAGGAATACGAAATGGATTAAAACTTACCACTTCGTCTCTTAAACTGTGGCCTCTCTGAGTGCAATATTCATCTCGAGTACTGATTAAACTTTTACACGTTCTAAAACTCGGCACTGAGTGCCATTTGAGTGGTAAAATTCGCCACAACTTTTCCAGAGACCACGAGAGACCTATCCAACAGACACGGGCGTCTCCTTCCCCTGGGATAAAAAGGCTGTAACCTTATCTGTCATAAGCCAAAACCCACAAATTAAATTTTAAGAATGTATTTAAATATCTGTACTAAAAATATTCCGTGAATTTATAAAGAAAGAAAAAAATTAATGATATGACCATCTCTCAGAAATGGGTCTTCAATCGATTTACTAACAATTTCTAAGTAAAATCACTTCACATAAAAAAATATCGTCTTTCACCTTTCGACTTCTGACGTCGATTTCTTGACTCCGGATTCTGGCAAGTTGTTTAATTTCAGACTTTTATCTTGTGGGTGCAAAATTGATATAAATACGAGGTTAAAGGTCATTAATATACATTTACACACGATCACCACCTGATTCCACTACTGCTAGCGTCCCTTACATCGCTTTTGTCCTCAGTACGTTATGCCTGTCATGTTTGTTTTAACACATAGGTGATACATTTCCTTAATCATCTTAGATAACCCCTACACTCGCCCCATGTATTCCTATTTGTTTCATCCATTTTTATTTCCATCTTGGTTCACCAGCCTCACTTTATGTCCGCTTGAGGGATCATTAAAATTCTTTCACGTCAAATGTAACATCTCAGTTCTTTACAATTACACACACATGTTTCATCACGAATTACGCAACCTCGATGGTACTGACATCTGTATTGTTCTCCTCACTTGAATTTCAGCCCCCCCCACCTCCCCAACCTCTGCCCACTCAAGATGGCACCTAAAAGTGTTCCAACAACCCATAGGTTTTATGGCTGCAATGTTAGGAAATTTGTAACAGTTCAACTTCTTCACCACGTATTGAAGTCACTTTGAAATGCTACGCTGTCCTCTCTTGTACCCATATCTACTTAGAAATCACTGTGAAAGGTATTAAATATATCATTTTTATAGACGTAATTACTTAAAATGAGATGTTCCATAATTATTTTATTATTTACGATTTGTTTAGAAAATCCGTCTTGCAGAATTAATATACGTCATCATTCAGTTTGAGTGGTCTTATGGCAAATGTCCGCACCCCGTCAAATCTCAACGGGAGAAGGGCATGATATGTGAATTTCTATTAAAGTGTAACGAGATGCTTTCCTTTAATTCCTGCTACGAACACTTGGGGATTTTTCTCTTCGATGTAAAAACGTATAAGAAAATAATTTTAACACATTGGTTACCAGGCTCACTGTAGTTTCTTGTTACTATGTTGAATCAGTTCACAATCTGAATTCAAACGTAGCATTTCTCCTTCATTTTTCCAAAGTCTATTTCTTTGAGAGTCTGACGTTAATCGATTTGCCAGTAAGTTTAACAGAGAACAGTTTAAGTTAAATTGTTACGTCTATTAAGGAAAATTTTTATGGCTTCGAAACACATCACTTAAATACAATGACGTTAATTAATATCTGTAGATTGTACAAATTCTACCTGTGCATATTTGTCTGTAAATCTTAATATTGTTCCACACTACGCGTTTTTAAAAATGCAAAAAAAATTATCGAAAGTGTAAGGGTTTTTTTTAATGTCAAATCGCGCAGTTCCTGACTTGAACAGAAAAAAAAAATATCAGCTCACTTCACTTTAGACGTTTCGACATGAAACTGTTCCTCAGTTGTCTGAATATCGTATTTAAATGTAAGATTATGTCCCAGACAAATGATCTTACGTTCTTCACTCTGAAGTATACGGGGTTTTTTTCTTTTACTCAGCGAATCTGCAAACAACAGTTAATTTTGTTCAAACAAAACTTCGACGCTCACCACTTACGATGCCAAGTTTTGTTTTAATAATTTCTAGAAAACATTTTAAAAATGTCTTCATTACTTTTAATATGAAAATATATGTCATGTCTCATCTTAACTGCAGAAATACTTCTTCCTCAAAGTCTTTGAGCTGTTTTCACATTTCATGCCGACGTTTTACTGGTCCACGTTTTACTGAAGAGGAAATCTCTTCCTGTGCTCAGGGTTGGAAATTCTTCACTCTGGAAGCTTCATACTTTCTGTATCCTGCACTTTCTTGTGCAGAGGAGAAAAGTCTTAGAAATGCTCACTCAAGATGGCTGTCCTCTTCGTCACGTTCTGTCCCCGTGGTGCAAGATTCCTCGCTGCCCGAATCTCCGCATGACCTCAGGGACGACGGTGAAGATTCCTTGACGAGCGGAAGACCTTGATTGGCCGCGTAGCAAGGTCCACAGAAACCGTGAGCAACTTGGTTCGAGGAAGTCAGGTAGACTTTTCCGCAGCGGACGCATTCTTCCTGAGGATCACCTGCAAAACGGAGACCGTCTAGTACATGAGAGATCCTGCATTACTTATCTACGGCTCCTGAAGGAAGGATCTCAGGTAGGAGAAAGATCTGTATGACTCGTTCTGCGTATGATCTGCACCGTTCTACCGTCTGGAGCAGTGGTACACTCTACCTGGGATACGCGTACCCCCGGGGGTACGCGAAGACATATTAGGGGGTACATGAAATTTAAACAAATATATATTATTTTATGATAAACACTGAATAATCAGTAATGTAATTTATTTAATTTATTTTAGATGTAGATTATATACTATGTATAACTTGAATTATACACCAACAACTTTGGGGGTACAAATTTGAAGAGAAATTATATCTGGGGGTACGCGAAGACATCTTAGGGGGTACGTGAAATTTAAAAATGTATATGTATTTTATGATAAACACTGAATAATCAGTAATGTAATTTATTTAATTTATTTTAGATGTAGATTATATACTATGTATAACTCGAATTATACACCAACAACTTTGGGGGGTACAAAGTTGAAGAGAAATTATATCTGGGGGTACGCGAACAAAAAAGGTTGAATACCACTGATCTGGAGTACCGTAATTCCTTCGTATGTGCATTATGAGCAGTATACACATATATCAATGGAGCGAACACCGCGCAGAATGTTATTTGAGCGGTGAACAAATGCTCTGACGCCCCGTTCTGCAAACCGAGACGTGGCGACCATGTACTACATTCTCAAGTTAAGTGACCCCAGGAATAACAAAGGATTGAAGTGTTCAAAAACAAAATATATTTGAACGTGAGGGCAATAAGATTAATACATGAGATTTTTTTTTAAAAGAAGAATCGAGATTTAAGAAGGTCCCTTGATAAAATTTAACGGAGGAAATTATAAAATTATCACGTAAGCAATTTTTTTACGGTTCTTAATAAATACCAGGGAAAACTTTGCTTTAAATTTACCACAGACTAGCAGGTGAAACACATGGGCAACGTGGAGTCCGAGGGCCGTGGCTTGGAAAGCTTTATCTGATGTTACACACTTCATTGGCTTGTCGAACGTCTTTTAAGTTCATATACAGCAGTTGTAAGTCGCTCGGAAGAGAGTATCAAACTTAACAAGTTTATATGCAAATACATAGACAAAGATATTTAAAGATGGATGTCCTTGCCCCCTTTTTTTTTAAAATCTGCGTCATTTACCAAATTAATAAGATAAAAAAATTATACAATATTCCACTTTACATTATTTTTTTGTAATCCTTTGTGGGGGAAGTACATAACATATTACGTCTTAAAGGACCAGGTTTAAATTATTCCAATCAAACCACGCGCTGTTGCTTCTACACCGTTCTGATAATTTTAAGAATCATTTGGATTTCAGGTCGCAAGTGAATTCGACGATAGAGGTTCGTGCCATGAATTTTCCCCAAGGGACTACAACATTCTAAGTAAAGTTCTTTGCTACGACGGGGACCTCAATAATCCCCCCCCCCCCATGAAGTCGTATCAATGCCACGGCAAACGACCATCTCGTTATTTCACTGCCAAAAGAATTTCAGTGTACGTCATTACAAAGAACAATGTCCTTTTATGGTCTCCCTCCTTCAACCATTTCCATCAGCCACAAACGCGGTTTTAGAAATCTTAAAAGATAAAACTCTCATAGTACCAATTTTCCAGTTAGAATTATAGTAATCGGCGTCAGTGTCTCTTGGCTTTTTCGCTTTTGGCCAAATTAAATGACATTTCTACGAGAAGATGTCTGGACTCGAGGGTGAAATCAAAAACACGTTAACCACAGGTGATTGGCGGTCATAGTAGCCTGCAGGCTGCAGGCATGTGGCGTCACGTGACCCATTATAACTCAACAACAAAGAATTCCCGTCGACGTAAGGCTTGTTCCTGCCTACCGTCCACTTCCTAAGAATTCTTAGATTACACGTTGTAGGTTTAATGGATACGCGTTCAAACAACGGACTGTTCATTTCTGTGTTTACTAGAATTCGCCAACCGGTCCCTATCATAATCCACATGAATTCAGTCAATATTCTCACACATAATTTCCCAAGACACATTTTAATATTATCCGTCAATCTACGCCTACGTATGATATTTATTTAAAAGCCAGCAATAGCGTGTGACTAGTGAAAATTGACTGAAATTAAACTTCTTAATAAGATAGTGTAATTGCGTCATATTGTGAATATTATATCAATTATTTATTTTTAATCCGTCTGATCACAATATAATTTTTATTTAAAATTTCTTATAATTAAGAGAATAAAACATCACCAAAAAACTACAGAAATCATAATTGAGTTTTAAGTTCTTAGATATATTTTACACCTGATGATGGTTTTATAAAAACCGAAACATGTTGTGTAAATGTTCCGAAATGTAAATCGATCAATCGATATGGAAGATGAATGATATTTTATTATCTTAATTATAAGAAATTTTAAATATTGTGATAAGACGGATTAAAATAAATAATTGAAACTTCTTAATGTTAAACAGTGTTACGATTTATCTCTGCATTATCTTTATGCAAATCGCACTGAAATTTCTTTGTAAGTAATTAAAATGTAAAAATATTTTCACGTCGACCGAAGCCATTTTACTGCCAAACGCAACCTTACTCCACCAAAAAGGCAGACTCCGCCATACCCCGCCGTAGGCGTCATCATAATCCCGTTTGCATTTCTCAATACCAGAGCAGACACCGTCAGAAATTAATTTTAATGTTTTCTACATCGCACCAACGGCTAGACGGACATTGAATTTTATATTTTGAACAGACAACATATTTTTTGCGACACAGTGGTTTAAAATCTGGATAGTACCAACAACAAACGCAGATATTATATCAGATTCGTCACAAGGGATTAACTTCTCAAATCTTTTATATAATAACACTTTTTTTAATTACGTAAACTAAACAGAGGAACTGAAACATGTCGTGAAACATGAAAAAAATGATGGTCTAATATAAATCGAATATTTCGATAAAGAACATCATTTAATATTTTAAATATTTTAAAATGTTAATTATTGTAATATTTTAATATTTAATAAGAATTTATTGTGATTAGACGGACAAGATTTAAAATATATACTTATTATATCACAATATGACGTAACTTTACCATCTTATAAACTATAACAAAGTCGAATAAAATGGGGAGGTGGTCACGAACGACGAATGGATAACAATTATGAACGTCGTTGTGTGTTTGAAGACATGATACAATTAAAGAGACTGAGAAAAACCTTGAAGGATCTAGGGACATTTAGTGTGCTGACTAAGATTCGAGCCAGAAGTGTCCCCAGGTAAAGGCCCGTTGCAGGGTATCAGGGCAACTGTTTCATTTAGCCGACAGAGAAATGTAGAAGACTGTTCTTGCTATCTGGTACACACTCACCCTCATGTGTTTTCATATGTGCCCTCAAATTGCAGGCTAGTGCGAACTTCTTATGGCATAGCTCGCATGCATGCGGCTTGTCTCCTGTAACAGTACAGAAAATATATTTATTTTACGTAAGACGCAGAAACTCTCTTTTAACATAACAACCTCCATTTCCCAGTCACCAAAAATGAGGTTTCAGGACCGCGGACATGCCTTCAGAATCATTACAACTGATGTAGATTAAACTTCATTACATAAAGGAAGGGTTAAGCTGGAAAATTCTCGGTGTTTGAAGCTAATTTATACCGAATTATTCTTCTCTCTGTCTACTCATTGTCCTCAGCCATGCACTGGACGACACATCTGAAGAGAATGTCTTAATTTTTTTTTTTTAAAAAATGGTACAGGCGACTGAATGCCATAATCTTTCTACTGACAAGAGTAGAACTACGCGATTCGATCCTCTATTGTTTTTATTCATTCTAGTGACGAGAAAATATATCGCTAGTAGTTCTTATTCTTCTTTTTAAGAAGGCAGTAAAGACACGGAGGCCGCTGTGTTATCGACTTTCATACATTGACACATGTGGTCTGTAACATCAGCTTCTGCTTTTACGGATGGTCAATCCACTGGCAAAGAAGTACATTACTTACTCTCCTAAGTCTTTTGTGTCATTGAAAAGAACTCGGCTACTATGTTGTAGGATCGATAGATCGATAGTTTTGTGTTCCCAAGATTAAATTATGAATTCACAATGGCTACATGTCAGATTCAGAAACAAAATAGAACACTTAATAACACGAAGCCTTGTTACTATGTTCATGTAGATGTTTTGTTTAAACTGAGGATAGTGAGAGTGGTATCGCACATGTGATACGTAGGAAATAATGGTACCTGTTCTGTACGAATGTCGAGTGAAATGTTCTTCAATTTCTTTCTCGTTTATTTACTTTGAAAATCAAGATATATTGTTCGCTACTTCAGATATGTACTACTGTAAAATAAGATAAATAAACAACAAAGATTTTTATTTTATTCGTTTATAATCTTTTTTCCCAAAGCCTAGTACAGCAGTGTACTTAAGTATTAAAAGTCTTGTGATACTTGAGTTCTTAAAAAAAATAAAATATTTTCGTAGAATTTTAGGTTTTCAAGGCACGGATTACTTATCGCCCTGATGATGGAGGCAGCAAAGACCTCTGAAACGTCTGTAAACTTCTACCAGACTACACGACGCAATAACCCAGAAGACAAACAACTTCAAAATATTATTAATGTATCAATTTTAACTCCCAACTCTTATTTTTGTAATTAGGCGGGTTGAAGTTGGTCTCTTGAAACGTATCTAAGCGCCTCAAAGGTCACCGACGTTTCGGTATATTCATTAAGTATTCTCAAAAATATGGAAAATTTTTACCTTTCCTAAATGATGACTTCGTCTTATTTTATATACTTAAATTTTGTTTCAAAATAAACTATTTTAAAATCATACGAAATTTGAGGTTCTCAAGGCGATGGATATGTCGATGTTGGTTTTCTGGGTTGTAACGCCGTATGGAAATGTAGGTAGATATTAGGGCTTCTAAGGAGCATTCTGTCTGTCTTCAGCTCTAAAGATGGAGGTATTACGCAGTAGGTATACTTATTTTTAATAGGAAACAGTTAATATTAAAATTCGGTACAGACGGTTTAGAATCGTGGAAAGTTCAGAGAGGAACTGGTTTTCTTTTCTGTCCAGAAAATAATTTGGTGTGCGAATGGTGGATATATTTAGTTTCATATAACGTAAATATTAATTTCAAAGAATTCCTGTTTTAGAAACAGGGAACTATAAAATCTTGGGGGTGTGTAATTAATGTCGCACTATAAAACTCGTTTTAGAACATATGTTTTTTGTTTCAAGGTCAAGAGAAAAAACTGTAACATACATACCTAAGCACTGCGTTTGTTATAAAATCCATATACTTTGAAAACAGATTCATCAGACGATGATAAACTTATAAAAGAGAAAGTTTACTTTCAAAAACAACTTCCACCCCAAAACACATCGAAATATTTGCGGTCACAGAATTATTATAGGAGTTCAAATTAAGTTTCTGTCTCAGATAAGTAGGATTACCCTAGAGAAACGAACTAAATTAGTGGTATTTGTGATTTTTAATCGAGAAATCCCGTATTTGAATCAATGCTTTAAGATGTAATAATATGACTAAGATTTAAGGGTACCTCGACGTTGAAAATTATGATTACTATCTTCTGCGACCTGATACCGTGTGATTGTTACCAATTTTCAGACGAACATACCGCTTCCATCTTAAAGGTTCATCAATAGAATTCTCCTTATACTTCGTTGTTACTTTGTTTTCAGATTTTATGAACACGAATATTTAAGGTACGTTTATAGTATAAATATCAGAAGTACTTTATACGGTATCAGTCTCGAATTTAAAATAAAATCACAACTTAACGTTCGTGCATTGTAAGTTCAAACGGTGTAAAGATATCCAGAAAACTTGGTCCTTTTTAAACGAGTTTCAGCAACGAAGAACAGAGCTGATATATGAAGCATACGTCTAGATGTGGAAGATGACGCAGATAAAGAGACAAGAAAAGAAGAGGGAAAGACATGGAAGGAACATGTCAAGAATTTACCGACGCTCCATCCATCAGCGACGGCTGACGGGTTTAGGGGGGGGGGGGATGTCCGAATTGATGGCAAAGAATTCACTTGCTGGTACGTAAAGATCAGGGTTGTATCTTCATGCCACCTTGCGGGGAACTTGCAAGTACCTGTACCTTCAGTTACGATAAATTATATTCAGTTTGCTAGACTAATTTCCTACTGACAGATTAAAATACAGTGAAATATTATTTTTACCTATTGTTTTGTATAGGCGTTAAACTTTATCTCTCACGATCAAAGGGGGGTAAAAAGACACATATTGAAGGTGTTTGAGAACTGGATGTTGGGGATAATGTTTAGACATAAAGAATTATTACATAACTGGTGACTTGAGAAAACCGCGTAATGAAATATTCAAAATTTGTACTTTTCTCCAGTTTTATTAAGATGATCAAATGAAGGAGGATGAGGACAGGCATGTAGAACGCATGGAATAGGCGACAGAAGGTTAACACCATTCGTAAGATCTAGGCGTAGATGTGAGTATAATATTAAAATAGATATATATTAAATCTTGTCCGTCTAATCACAATAAATTCTTATTAAATATTCAAATATTACAATAATTAACATTTAAAATATTTAAAATATTAAATGATGTTCTTTATCGAAATATTCGATTTACATTACATTAGAAACATTAGTGAAACACAAAAAATGATGGTCTAATGTAAATCGAATATTTCGATAAAGAACATCATTTAATATTTTAAATATTTTAAATGTTAATTATTGTAATATTTTAATATTTAATAAGAATTTATTGTGATTAGACGGACAAGATTTAAACAATATATACTTATTATATCACAATATGACGCAACTTTACCATCTTATTAAAATAGATCTTTAAATATATAAGATGTAAAATTAACATGGATCAGGATAGGGATTATGGGTGGGGTTTTGTGAACCTTTGGTTTTGAATACGGCGAGAAATGTTCTGATCACCTGACCAACTATCAGCTTCTGAATTACGACTCTTCGCTTTGTAATTTCTGAGTTCGGCAGTTACATAGTCCCTTCTTGTCCGTAGAAAACCTGCATTTATCTAACTAATAAAACGTTCCTTCACATTTATGCTAGGTTCTGGTCAGCCCTGAGCTACCTGAGGCATTCCGGAGATGTGAGGCTTCACAGTTTTCAGTAACCTCCAATCGCGAGGTCCAACGACCTCCAGATTTTATAGCGCTCGAGTATTCCAGGCGAAGGAATTGCCCATTTAATTCAGTCGGGTCGAGCACCTTCGACGCTGAAGAAGGACGAAGACAATTAAATACCGCGGGGAGACAGACAAGAAATAATCGATAGTCGCAGACGATCGAGAGAGACGGAGACGAAAGGACGAAATTTCGGTAGGAGCAGGAAGATAATTAACCGGTCAGGTTGGTTTGAAGAAATGGAAATACAAGAAAACGAAATGTATGGTTTAAAAGAAAATGGCGTTCGGTGATTTACGAAGGCGGTGTGTTACTGAACGATTCGACGAAGGAGACAGACGAATCAGTTGAAAAAAAAAAAAACGAGAGAGAGAGAGAGAGAGAGAGAGAGAGAGAGAGAGAGAGAGAGAGAGAGAGAGTTAGGTCCCGTAACTTTGAACACAAACACAAAAAAGAGGCCAGACCAGGCTAAAAAGTACGAAGAAACATCATCAGTGACCTTGAAAAATCCAAAGTGACACTCGAACAGAGCAAATGCCGATTCGCATAGGAGAACGTGGAATTATACTACGAATTTTAACAGAAGAAAAGAGATACGTGGATTCTTGTCTTAAAAATCAGATTGTTGTATCTTGATCTTAAAATCGGCTGTAAATGCGGTGGTTATGTTTTTTTTTAGAAACAAAATAAATAAATAAACATAATCCTTCCAGATAAATCCATAACGCTGTACAATGACGCCAACTGGTGAGTGCATCAAAATTCTATGTTCGTAAAAATTATTACTACGAATACAGTTGAAACGATTTAGTTACGAAGATGAAGTTGCTATGGTGATAGTAGCATCTGCTAATTTAAGTTGTTTAAAATACGGTACTATAGGGCGATGACATAAAGATTTCCGGCTTTTGGCCCCCCCCCAAAAAAAAACCATATTCGACGTGCAGGGAGGGATATTTCTCTGGTGTTAATGCAGACGAAGCGCGAAGCTGATCACTCACTTCCATCTCGTATCGAAGTGCATATTTTTATTCTACACGAACACGTCAAATCGACAAACACCAAGAACAATGCATATTTGAGAAGTCGTAGTTATTTTTTTATCAAGTTTTTTTAATGTTGTACTTTTTTTTACGCATAACTCACTAAATGTATCGTGGGGTAACTACTCAAAGTTAAAAGATGCGGTAAGTATTATTATGTATCACTTTTTTTTATTAATAAGTAACTCTAAATTTTGTATTTATAGGTTCCGTATGATTTTCACCGTAAACAGCGATTATTTCCTTAAACAGCGTTAACCAATCGATCTTTTGTAATGGTGAAGAGTTGTGTTTTCTTCGCGGTACGGACTGAATTCTTAAATATTATGTACGCAATGCGTGTCTCATTATAAACAGCGATTATTTCCTTAAACAGCGTTAACCAGTTGATCTTTGTAATGGTGAAGAGTTGTGTTTTCTTCGCGGTACGGACTGAATGTTTTAATATTACGTACGCAGTGCGTGTCTCATTATAAACAGCGATTATTTCCTTAAACAGCGTTAACAATTTGATCTTTGTAATGGTGAAGCGTTGTGTTTTCTTCGCGGTACGGACTCACTGTTTAAATATTATGTACGCAGTGCGTGTCTCATTATAAACAGCGATTATTTACTTAAACAGCGTTAACCAGTTGATCTATTTAATGGTGAAGTGCTGTGTTTTCTTCGCGGTACGGACTGAATTCTTAAATATTATATACGCAATGCGTGTCTCATTATAAACAGCGATTATTTCCTTAAACAGCGTTAACCAGTTGATGTTTGTAATTGTGAAGTGCTGTGTTTTCCTCGCGGTACGGACAGAATTATTAAATGTTCTTAAAAAGGCTAATTGCAGTTTTAAACTGGTGACTTAAAATAACTTTGAATTACGCTCCAAATGGTTTAAACTGTGTACGTTCCTCTGTATTGACGTGGCTGTATACCGAGTGTTCATTTAACTTGCTCGAAGTGCTGTACTTTTCTCAGACGTGTCCACTGGAAATGCTACGCGCACCAAATTTGGACGCGTTCAATAGCAGAGGCAAGGAATTATATAATTGTGAAGGTTAGTTCAGCTACGACGCCACTACAGAAGTAAACCACTCCAAATAGAATATAAATTCCCACTACTCCTTCACTCATTTACCCTAGTGCGCAGCTCAGCGGCCAATCAAAAGAATTGAACTGTACACTAACTTGTAACACGTTTTATTGAGAGCAGTAATCGATTCTAAAGGCTGGACAGGCTATGGTTCATGGATTATACATAACGCAACGTCACAGCACTGTACCTACGCGCGCCGAAATGTTAATCTGACTTTGTGTAAAAAATGTTACCGCGTTTGTGAGGCTGTTCAACTGTGTCCACAAACAGTACGATGTTCTGGACACACCCTCTTAATTAACCTGCAAACTGGTCCACGGTATAATCTAATGAGATAAATAGTACGAACACAGTAAAGTTGAAAAGTAATAAATGTATACAAATTTAGATGAACATCGAAAACTGACGAGTCAACCAGGAAAATGTGAGCCCCAAAATGAAAAATACATCGTTGAATAATTACTCGTTTGCATGATTATCAGGAATGAATTTTAATGCTAACAATCTGAAAACACACTTATATAATGTGAAGTTTCATTGATAAAATATTTTATTATGAATTTAAATTGACGATAAACTTAAAATAAAATGGAACTTTGAATACCCAGTTCTTCAGACTGGAATTCAAAACGGTAATTTCCCGAATTGAAAGCAGGAATACTTAGGAAGGATGTGTTAATAAGTACTCATGAAGGACTTTAATTAATTTTAAGATAACGAGTGTCCTAATCTTTACCATTAAAGACTGAAGACATTATCATCCAAATAGCAGAGACGCTGGGTGACAATTGAGGGTCTCACGGCGATGAATGTGAAGATGGCTGTCTTCTGAGATGTAGCACCGTACAATCTGGTAGAAAGTGACCGGCAATTCAGGGGGGGGGGGAACCGCTGAAGAAATTTATCGAGATATTCTGAGCGAAGAAAACGGATTTAGTAAAACTTGCAGATGACGGCTTTATTTACTTAAAAAAACTCAACTTATAGGGTGTTACTAACATGACTATACTCGTCGTATCGTTTCCATTACCTCACTGCAATGCATCGGCCATGAAGAATCCTACAAGTGAACTATACATCAGAACAAATATCTGTCAGATCCCCGTCAAATGATATTTGCATGTATCTTTTATACAAGCCCAGAGGACGCCCCCGATTTGCTAAGAACATGACAGTTGTACGGAGCTGCGCCCCATCCACTGGCTCTAATTGGCGATTCGCCACGCTTGCTACTGGCCGGGTGTGTCCGCCCCGTCCCTGCATTTCTATGTCACGTGACACCTGCCTCAATGTTAACCAGAATATTTCAATCGACATTTGGAGGATAATATTAAAATGGATTTTACGAACTGAATTTATATACACAGGACAGAGACTGATTGTGGGCTCTTGTGAACGTGGTACGGTATTCTGGGTTGTAGCGCCGTGTAGTCTGGTGGAAGTCTACCGATGTTTCAGAGGTACTCGCTGCCTCCATCATCAGGGCATTGAAATAACCCAGAAGACATTAAAATTATTAATATGTTACACTTTAAACTACGGAACAGTGTTCTTGAAGGAATCGAAAGGTATATAACCCAGCAGGTCTGTCTGATTTCTTGTTCACAAATCTGCATATCTTCTGTCTGCATGTGCGGAGAACAGAGAGGACAGAGAGAGAGAGAGACGTCCTTTTTAAAATTTACTGACTACATGAATGAAAGGTGGGGGGGATGGAACTACATTTGGTAAGTTTCATGTCTTCTCGATTTTATCCAGTTTTAATCTCGTGTCTGTTGAGAGAACGAGGAAAATGAATAGATCGATATCTCGTTTCTGATTGGTTGTTGGTCGACTTGTCACCAAGCAAATAAGTACAACGAGCTGGCCTCGTCTCCGTTTCATATCCACATATCGATCTATCCAATTATCGACTTACTTTCTGAGCAGAAAGTATATCACTAAAACAGAAACACAATGCTTCTGTGTCTATCATACAAATTTAAATGTTACAATATTAAAATTGAATCATAACTGCGATAGACTCTTTACGGTAATAATTATATAAGGATATAAGAATAAATTTAAAATATGGAATAATATTGTAAGTAATTGGATTATTTATGGAACAAGGCAATGTGCTATCCGTTCTTTGAGGGGGTAGTTTTTTTTTAAAAAAAGCCTTTAAACTATTGATTAATTACAACGCCAAAAGTTAAATACATTTAAATAAATTTGAGACTTTTCGTTCATTAATTTAATGAATTTGTCTCAACTGCGTGTCGTATAGTTTCGGAAATTATTATAAATTATTACTTTGAAAGAATCGGCCATGGCCTATTTTATTTTATTCTATAACAGATGAACTGCGTCAGGAAACTTGCATTCTGCCATCTAGAGTCATTCGTGAGTCACAGTCATAAATAGTATTAATTACCACACACACAAATTCTACCTCATCACCAATAACTACAAATTTGATTAACTAAAATTTGTTACAAACTTTTGACAAATTTGTAAACCGTGCGAAAAATTAAAATCTATTCTCTCACATTACCTTAAACTAAATTAAAAGATGTAAATAAATCAAGTTAATTCTTCTACATTCTTCATATAGTGAGAAGAGAATGAAACAGTTCCAGACAGATAATTTGGAGGACATGATTTATACTACACCAGACCGTGATATCTAGGCAACGGTTCATATGTTAATGAGAGACCGTTGCCATGGAAATAGACAGCACATAACGCAGGTAGGAGCGCGGATTGTGGTTTCTTACTGATTCATTTATAAAAATAAATTACTTTAAATAATCATTTGTAAGGAACTTGGAAGAAATATATGGGTAAGTTGGCTGTCTTCTTGGTTGTAGTGCTGTGTAGTCTGGTAAAATTTACCGACTTTCCAGAGGTACATACTGTCTCCAACATCAGAGCGACTGTAACGTAGTTAAACTTCTACCAGACAAAACAGCGCTACAACCAAGAAGACAGCTATCTTTAGGTAAATAATTGATTGATAGATTTAATAATTATAAGAGATCTGATGTTCTTAAGGCGGTTCAGATATGAACGTTGGTTTTCTGTGTTAAAACGTCGTGTGGACTTTGTAGACGACAAAGTTCCGGAGTAATATAAGACACTTTTTACAGTGTACACTCGAGTTTTGATACAAAGCGCCGCGTGGTATTGAAGTTCCATTCCACTTGTCCAGGTGGACCCGAAAACCAAGATGGCGTAGACCGATTCTGTCGCCAACTGTTTCCCATCATTCTATCTTAATTGACAGTTCCCTCTCTCTCTCACCAAAGAACAATCCACTCGAGACATCAGCTACCATACTTCCTCTCCGAGTCTCTCTCTTTCTTTATCTGTCCTTCCTACACACACAATCAGCAAATTCCTACACCTTTTTCCTTCGTATCCTTATTGTACATTTGTCATCGATTTACAAAAGCGTAAAATCAATAATCTGAAAACACTAGATAGAATGACAAAGGTAAATGATATGTGACGTAACAAGTGAGTATCGATAGTATATAATAAGATGCCAGAACCCCCCCCCCCCCCCCCCCACACGTCGTCTGTTCTGCAACAACAGGACCTTCTGACAACGTGAATTTACTACTGTAGTGAAATTTGACTTCTGAGTATGAAAATTCATCTCGGTTGTACCAGTTGTAGACTTTTATATGCGGTTTTACACTAGTATCCAGTATTGCCAACCGCGGCATCTGGTTTTATGTATCCGACGTTTTTAATTTGTGTACACACGGGGGGGAAAATGTGTAGCATATAAGGGCAGAGATGAAATGACATCAGAAACTGGTATTTTGGTTTCGAGATCACAACTGCGATGCGTCATTTTGTGGAGATTTTTGTAGATTGAGTTTAGTGCAGGAACAGACAACCCAAGGTATTTCTTCAAGATTAAATATATATATATATAAAGAAACAAATTTGTCCTTATTCATAATTAAGCACGACGTCATGAAGACTGATGGAAAGTGGAAAATAGCTCCTTGACGATACTACAATACGGATTGGATAGAATATTGGGTGGGCACCAAATCAAATCTGAAGAGAAAAATAACTGCGTCCGGAAATCGAACCCCGATCGTCGGACCCTTGGATCTAGTCACTATACCGACTATCCGCCATCTAACGAGAAGTCACTGAATAGTGAATACAAAAGGATTAAGAAAGAAACAATTATTCTCTATATTAGGATAATATCCGACAATTTAAGAAACCAACTAAAAGGCTTCTAAGAGATTATCTTCTGATCGAGATATGAACCATTGACATCCCGGATAGAGTGAACGTTCGGTATGTTGCTGAACATCTCTATTGTCAATAATTGCCACATTCCATACCGCTTCAGAAAAATGTTAAGAAACATTCTTTTGTCTTACCTTATACACAATCAAGGGTCTTAATCATCGATACAAATTCAACTTCCAATAAACATGGCTACAAGAGTCTTAAAGAAAGTGAACTGATAATGTAATTAGAAAATGATACAAAAAAAATGTAAAGTGTATCACTTTATGGTACACCTTGTATTATATGTAACGAATCAAGGGACTAACAAAGAGAAGACTGGGGCCTCAAACTAAATTAAACATTCCGTTCCCAGGACCATCAGAGCAGCTACCATAAAGGAGAACTACTGTACATTTTAATAGATATTTCCTCCGTCTTCCTCTATGGTCAAGAGTAGACCTGCGATGTCCCTTAAGGCCTTAAAAATACGACTTCTTATTGCCATCACGAAAAGAACAGCAGCGCTCCGCACGGAAGCAGTGTAAGATAGCATCTCACGCTGAATAAATGAATAAAACAATATATTCTTACGCATCTCGTGCCTTTAATGACTTCTCACTAATAAATAGTACGTCAAACTTATCAGACGTTTCTTCATAACTCAAAATGTTGATGGCCTCCTGTGTAGTAAAGTTGCGTGAACTTGTAGGTAGATACCAAGGTTTCGAAGGAATATGCTGTGTACATCTTCAGGAATAAACATGAATGTTCACAAACAGTTACTATCAAGAACATCGTCATTTTCATCTCCATGAGAAACTCAAATATATTTAACTCAAAATGTTGACAATGAATACATTGTGGCCAATAGTTGTGGCAAAGTGGTTAACACTCCTGCATCGGATACAGGAGATTCCGGATCAAATTGTCCTAGCATTAAATGTACCAAAAAATAGTTACGGGATAAGTTGGCGGCTTGTCCCAGCATTAAAGTCACCAGAAAGTGTTTCGGTTTAGTTGGCAGCTTGTCCCAGCATTAAAGTCACCAGAAAGTGTTTCGGTTTAGTTGGCAGCTTGTCCCAGCATTAAAGTCACCAGAAAGTGTTTAGGTTTAGTTGGCAGCTTGTACCAGTATTAAAGCAACCAGAAAGTGTTAAGGGGAAAGGTTGGCAGCTTGTCCTAGCATTAATGTCACTAAACAGTGTTAAAGGGTAGGTTGGCAGCTTGTCCCAGCATTAAAGTCACCAGTCACCTGCACAAAGAATATCTAATCAAGTTCCGACGTACACAATCATATAAACTATGCCCGTCATCTTTTATTATGAACTATGACCATGCAACTTCCGATAGGACAATAATTAAAAACTAATCTTTGTAGAGTGATCAGCAGAATAGGGCCTTCTTTTGTTTCAGTTTATCGAAGTGAAGGAAAGGGAAGGAGTGGATTTAATTAGTTGTGTGGGGATATAGGAAAAAAAAAAAACTGTCTTGAGTTTTAATGCGCAGACGCAATTGAGCATAATTACATTCTTGCAGTCTTCAAATCCCTTTCACGACTTACAAGATATTGAAGAAAATACGGAAAATAATAATAAGCAGATGGAGAATGCAAAGAAGGATAGTAAGATAACAGAAGAGATTTGAAAGAAGGGAAGAATTAGACAAGAAAAAATAACTCCATACTACAAGACGCTACAACACACAAGACAGCCAAAATGAAATCTGTTGATCAATGTCACCTCCACACCTGTACTTTGCAGATAACCTCCCCCCCCCCTCAACACACACACACACACAAGAAGAAAAGACTAGGATCTCACAGTCACTCTTTCTACTTACGAGTACATCCAATATCGGGCAATACTTGCTTCAGTCTGAAGCTGTTTCGTAAGCAGCATCTGTCTAGTTTAATACAATATTCTGCAAAGTCATCAATCAGCCACTTGAAGTTTCGACCAGCTATGTACCTGGCTGACACTCAAAAGGCCTGAGTTCAATATCACATAGTACAGTCTGTTCTGAATTCTATTAATAACTTACATTAATCTCATCAGGAGAACACTATGTAATTAATAAAATTACGAAAAATTCGAAACGGGTTTGAACTTTATTAGCGTAGGGACGAACGACATGTTTTCAACAACGATAATTCTTATAACATTTAACGACGTAAATTCAACTGTAGAAGGTATAAAACACTGAAAAGTTTTAAATTTATTCATTGTCACTGTACGCCGCCAAGATGTTCTTTTAAGACTGAGAATGTTCGTGGTTTTCTTCAGTCATCAATGACAAGTACTGGGATACTACGTTAAATGAGAGGACGACGGTTTCCTTCCATATCCTTTGCAACTTATCATTCAAGTATTCAACCTATCACTCGACAGTAAAAATTATATTCTCATTAAAACAACAGATGACAGCAAATTGGTAGGAATCTGTAAGGAGAATATCCATTTATAGCCGAATATTAATCCTGGTAATAAATTTTAGAAAGGATAATCAATAAAACTTCGTCAGGATCTAGATAGAGCAGCCGAGATTCAAACGTTGAACAGCCCGAAAGCTTGCGAGAACCCCAAATCCCACAACAAACCAGTGTGATTACATGTTCTTAGAGCGGCCATGACAAAACGGAAGTTGCACGGGGCGAACGAGTGAGGCGTTCAGACGGCCTTGTAAAGGCAAGTGTCTAGTCACTGTGGCTTCCAGTTTGGCTTTTAGTTTCATCCAGCAAGAATGAGATCACGAGATCGCGTTGATCACAACAACATCTTAAAAACTGGTCTGTTACATAAAGTCAAATTACGATCTAGGCGACAACGTGACTTATTACGAATCTGCAAAGTAATTCGCTGACCAAATTTTATTTTGAAGAATTTACTAAAATTGATTTGTCCCCCTGAGATTTCTGGCTCATTTCCCCACGAACTGAGACTTGCAGTTCTCATGGCGATTAATATATAAATGTCTTCTTGGATGTTACACACGAGACGGTCATATTTTTCTACCCATTTTCTGAGGTAAATCTATATTTGTTACAGACCTCGTTTCGATACGTTATTATACTCCCATCATCAGGTTACGGACTGACATAATAAATCATATTTTACTTGTAATATAATTAGTGATACATTCCATGTCCCACTTAGGATGTGAGTTATTTAGATGCTATTTTATGACTTTTTACCCAAATCACACTGACGTTTCAAGCGTTTGTGTCATATATCAGTCGTAATTAGCGGTAAAACTTTCTTGAGCAGTCAAAAGTTACTCAATTGATCATCTACCAAATTTAAATGAAAAATAAAAGTAACTTACTGAGTTCACAAACCCTGCCCTAAGACCAATCTGCATGACGTTTGGTATCGTCAATGCATTTAAAATAGGCCACGACATCTTAGCCGTATCGCCATTTTTTTCACTTACTCTAAACTTATTCGTATTTAACAGCATTTGAATTTAAAACAGCCTCGTTAAATACAAAAGTAACCACTGTTACTATAAAACCGGAACTGAATTATTATACACCCGGTAAGAACCATTCCCAACACAATATGAAACAGAAACATGCAATGTTTTTCACACGAGAAACAATCTCCTTCTTCGCTATTTTGTTTAGTAAAAAAATATTTCTTGTTTTGTTTGTGTGTATACATGGCAACTCAGATCCAACAAACATTAATGAACGGCCTTAACATGATTTCAATTTTAAAAATCTTGATATTCATCTTATTTTCTCTCTTAAATCCTTTATTGTTAATTCTCACGTTTTTTAATACAAAAGGTGTTTATGCACATTAAACGAGTTGGACCACAGTCCTGAAAATGATTATCAACATTTCATAAATCAAAGATAATTATTGACATAACTGAGATTATTTTATTTAGTGTTCTGTCTGACGACAGGTCCATATGAACAGGATCCTTCCATCCTTTTCTCGGACTGGGACCTGTTCATATACGTCCTTGGCAGATGATCCAGAAGTGGTTTGCCATTGCCTTCTTCTGTGTGTGAATGGAGTAATTGTTGGGATGCCACGGAGGAAAACTGCGTGTTGCCTAGACCACGGCCTTGCCCAACACAAGTTATAATTTCGGGTACCGTCGGGAATCGAACCCGAGACCCCAGGATTACAAGGCCAGCGTTCTAACCGCTAGACCACCGTGGCGGTCATAACTTTAATCGGCCTGAGCCTCTGTGATAGAACTGTCATTGACTCTCACGCCATGTGGCAAATTCGATTGCCATTAATCCCACAGAAAGTTACACAAAGATTTCTTGAAGTCAGTCTTTTATGCTGACAAATACTCGAGAGTAGGATTATGATTTTGGTACACCCGGTTGCCGCGAGATGTTTCTGTCCGTCATTGGCGAGGGCGCCATCACACGCGACACTCACCCAGTCACGGCAGCTGAAATCGTCTGCACGCTCCAAATTCCAGGAAAAAAACTTCTACCGTCTATTATCCGTATAACTCATGAGGCTCAGATGGTCTATAAGTTACTTTAATAATTTTACAATTTACTAATCCATTTTTGTGTCTACCTTCCTGGATTTAAGCCCGTGGCTTTGAGTTGTGGCCATAATATAATTTCTAAGGTGTAGAAAATGTTTACTATAAAATTCTAGATATAATTATAGTCTAAGGAATTTCCTTCCTGACGATGGAGGCGGTAACCTTCTTTGAAACACCGGTAAATATTATCCAGACTACATGATATAACATTCCAGAAGTCAGGTATCTTTCTCGAAAGCGTTTATTAGCAACGAAGTTTTGTACAGATGCAGACGTGTTGGGGTTCATGAGAGTTACTCAGTCGGTGGCACTTAGGTTCGCCTTTTGCATAAATCTAAACAACCCGACCAATTAGCGACCGGCATATTAAGTGTGGAAGATGTTGCAGGGTGAGGTGTAGCCCTTACCATTAGATTATATCTCAGTTCCCTCATTCCTCTCCGAAGGGGAGAGCTAGTTCCAGCGACACAGTCACTAGACTTACTAAGATCACCGAGTGTGTCTCTAAACACAAAGTTTTAGGTTTAACAATTTGAAAACCGAATTCACAGTGAGCTCTGGTAACCATGTTAACGAACTTTCAAGTTTCATAGAAAGTACCAAATATCTTGACCAGATGAGCGACTATCAGCTAGTCTAGAAGGATTCTGCTCCAAAAACATTTTTTTAAAGAACAATTTAACAGCCTTTTGTACGTCACGCATTCTGACGGATGTAATATGACGTTCATTTATGCGTCAGTCTGTCCAATGTAATCAATTGCGCGAAAGGGGTTCGCGGAACACAGGTTGCAAACACTAGCGGACGAGAATTACGTGAAGACGTTCAGCACCTGCTGGAACTTAATGGAGATCCAGTCCAGTTGATGTACTCATCTTATGAAGCAGGTGGTAAGCCAGCCTATATATATAATGCAGAACAGTGTCTGTCTGTCTGTCTCTCCCAACGCATTACTCACACTTGGCAACGAAAGGGTTCTCAAAACGCTACAAAAACTTTGTTCTATCTCACAAATAAAAAGAAATGTAGCCAATTATTCTTTGTATGGCAAATTAATTACAAAATCCAGCGAGTTACATTAACCTAAGAGCAGTACTCTACTTATATGAAGCTAAACGTTCTAAGAAAGTTAATCCGATGAATTCAACGCGTTCATTGCTACGAACGAGATACGTGACGAGGGATATGTAGCACGCATGTCACAGGCTATGAGTGTATAGAATGTATTTAACTGACTTCAGGGCAACATCCAAATACGGCGAATAGATTTTTCACCAGCTGAGATAATTCTCAATGATACATGCGATTAAAAATCTAGTTACTTAAAAATTATCATCTTATATCCTCGTCTCCTCCGACAACGTCGAAGATATTACAAAAAAAAATAACTTAAGCTACCATGATTTTCTTCGTATCTTCCAGTGGAAAAATTCGGTATTACTCGTTTCGGCGGTGTAAGCAGCTGACTTCCTCGAGGAGTGCCAACGACACGTGCAGACCCTCCTTCCGCCGTTCAAATTAACATCACAGGCCTAGCACCTGTTTCTTGTCTCATCCTTCCGAACAATAACCATCAGGAAACGGAAGTAACTTCAGAAAACTTTAATTTCAAATCTCACAACAGGTACCGCTTTTCAAACTTTCGAATCAACCGATCAAGAAATACTGATCCACATCGCTCCAACTGTTTTACACTAAAGCAGACCGATGTTGTGGTAACACCGCGTTCTCGAGACACCTAATTCAAATACCGAGAGTCCTGATAGAGGTGGTTTTCCTCAGTACTACCTCAAAGCGAATGCAGTTACGCAACATTTATACAGGCCATGACTGCTTTCAAATACTCACATTAATGTTTTAAACTTCACGTAATGTCACGGTCAACCTGTTAGTATTTCTGATTTATATTGGGGAAGTCCCGGGTTCGAATATGAGGCCACAAACCGGCTTTCCTTGACTGAAATATATATGTTTTTTTCCCCGTAAATTTATGAAGGCAAGTGTTAGGATTCCTTAAAACAAGTCTGGGTACTTCTCGAAAACTATCCCGCGTTACAGACTTAATTAAAATGCAAATTTTTGCAGACTTTATATTAATACTATTCGCAGATTTTGTGAAACACTTCAAAGTGCCGATATCTGTAAATCGTCTACATATACCATGAAAAAAAAAAAAAAAAAGACTCACGTTACATTAGAATAAGGCTAAATGCCGATAAGTACGTAGCGTATCCATGACTACACAAAACACAAACTTGAAAGCCATTGTGTCAGATTTTACGCTTGGGCTGAATGCAAACGTTTTCAAAAGCCGTTACTTTTAATTTTAAAAAAAAAAAACTTTTATTATTTGAAATGCAAGGAAACATGGCGTCACGTTTGTAGCCGAAAACATTCATCACACAGCAGACTACAGATTACACCTGCCCTTACCTTTCACATTTCGTATTAAGAATTAAGACTTTAAAGCCAAATAATAAATTTATTTACCACCGATTCGACAATCAGTAACACTCGATTTTAAATTATCGTGTTTTGTAGGATTCCCAGAATAAGAGATGATTATTTCCTTAAACAGCGTTAACCAGTTGAACTTTGTAATGGTGGGGGGTTGTGTTTTCTTCGCGGTACGGACTGAATTCTTAAATGTAATTTAGACGAACTATGATTCTCACTGTAAACAGCGATTATTTCCTTAAACAGCGTTAACCAATTAAACTTTGTAATGGTGGGGGGTTGTGTTTTCTTCGCGGTACGGACTGAATTCTTAAATGTAATTTAGACGAACTATGATTCTCACTGTAAACAGCGATTATTTCCTTAAACAGCGTTAACCAATTAAACTTTGTAATGGTGAGGGGTTGTGTTTTCTTCGCGGTACGGACTGAATTCTTAAATGTAATTTAGACGAACTATGATTCTCACTGTAAACAGCGATTATTTCCTTAAACAGCGTTAACCAATTAAACTTTGTAATGGTGAGGGGTTGTGTTTTCTTCGCGGTACGGACTGAATTCTTAAATGTAATTTAGACGAACTATGATTCTCACTGTAAACAGCGATTATTTCCTTAAACAGCGTTAACCAATTAAACTTTGTAATGGTGAGGGGTTGTGTTTTCTTCGCGGTACGGACTGAATTCTTAAATGTAATTTAGACGAACTATGATTCTCACTGTAAACAGCGATTATTTCCTTAAACAGCGTTAACCAATTAAACTTTGTAATGGTGAGGGGTTGTGTTTTCTTCGCGGTACGGACTGAATTCTTAAATGTAATTTAGACGAACTATGATTCTCACTGTAAACAGCGATTATTTCCTTAAACAGCGTTAACCAATTAAACTTTGTAATGGTGGGGGGTTGTGTTTTCTTCGCGGTACGGACTGAATTCTTAAATGTAATTTAGAGGCGCTTCGAAGCTGACGGCAGTCATATTAGGGCAACCTAAGGTGTTACTGTCGGACTGCTGGCTAGTAGTCAATGTACATCCGGAGGAACAATTCGGTCGGCCATCTCACACAAATTATCTTAATTTCCCTCTGTCTAAAATTAAACTCCGATAAGTATCCAAATTATCTTAATTTCCCTCTGTCTTTAATTAAATTCTGATAAGTATCCCAATTTCTAATTTGCTACTGCGTATTTTTCAAACAGCCCTCCCGATTTAAATTCATCAGAATTTGATCTCTTAACGTGGAGGTCACTTATCATTCCAAATAATACCATCAGCACTTAGTGATAAAGAAATCAAAATTCCTTCGTCTTTATTATAAAATTGTCACTATTTATCACATCTTCAGTCTTACTTTGCCATTTCTCGAAGGACGAGAGGGCATTACCTGGGAACCTCCTTACTATAATAAAGTGTCTCATTTGTCCTCCACCAATTTTCCTATTCGACTTCGGAGGTTTAAAATACTTCGCGCATGTAATAATTTAGATCCAGACGCAAGTTTCATTCTTATCATAGGGTGAAGAAACCTTAGGTAAAAAGAAAATAAAACAAAAGACAAACCCATTGCGAAGTTCCGACGTTTCACTGGTTAACAAGTTGTAAGGAACTGCCTTCACTATGCCAGCCGTTCGTCTTCTGTTATATTTCGTGTTGACGTGCTTTTTTTTTCGGTAGGATTTTGTTTCTGATGAACACGCCATCTATACATCAAACTTGGTTGGTGGTACGGACTGCAGGAGCGGACAAGACAGCCAGCATAAAAACTTCAGAAACTTCCGTTCTTTATACCTGATCAATATTGCGGTCCTAACCAAACGTTGCTACAAAATCCTTTCTACAAGGATGTGCGTACTGTTTTAAAACCCGGTGGTAACTTTATGTACCACCTACTTCAGCATTCAAATAACTCTACATTCTGAAGATATCCGTCTTCTGGGTTATTGCGCTGTGTAGTCTGGTCGATGTTAAGCAACGTTTCGGAGTTCATACTGCCTCCGTCATCGCCCTGATGACGGAGGCAGTATGACCTCTGAAACGTTGGTTAACATCGACCAGACTACACAGCGCAACAACCCAGAAGACGGATATCTTCATACTCATCGCCCTGATGATAGAGGCAGCATGACCTCTGAAACGTTGGTAAATATCGACCAGACCACACAGCGCAACAACCCAGAAGACAGAAATCTTCATACTCTGATGACGGAGGCAGCATGACCTCTGAAACGTTGGTTAACATCGACCAGACTACACAGCGCAATAACCCAGAAGACGGATATCTTCATACTCACCGCTGTGAGAACCTCAAGTCTAACTCTACATTCTGCCCACACACAGAGTATTTCTCTGCAAAGTAGGAAGAACCTAACACTGGACGTAATCTACTTTATCGACATCCAATTTCTCCAAGAACAAATATTTGTTACTCTTTCGGGTCCTATAAGAAATGCTGTTAGCTATACATTGATAGGCCTGTACTTGAATTATTTGGATAACAAGCACCTGAACTTGGATCTGAAAGAAATCATTCGAAAGGTATGCGTACTCCATCAGAATCTCCTCTCCCACTTGTGTTTTTCATGAAGAGTTCGGCTGAGGACCGCCAGATGTATAAGCCTCACTCATCCCTCGTAGATATAACTCGAGCTATCAATCAGAAAGGCGTATCCTTTGGTTCATGCAGGTAGACAAGGCATAGATGGACGTAAAGAATAGTTTTCCTATCATTGTCTCAGGTGGCTTCTCAGCAGGTGTAGAAAATGAGCACTGTACGTCTTGAATTTTTGTGGGCATGTGATCGACATCATGACGAGAGCGTGCCGCAAAGAATAGAAATAATATAAAAGTAGAGATTAATAACAAAATTTTGATTTCATGTCTCATCGCAAAGCGATCACCCAAATTTGTACTATTTTCTTTCTAGTTTAAAAGACGACCATTTAACTACACCGCTCAAAAACTTTAGTGATTCTATGTCAGCAAATTTTGGTTGGTATCTTGATTTGTTGGAGTTAATTTGCTGTTAAGGGATTTTGCGTCTGATGGGATAATATTTAGTTGTGTTATTATTATCGTTGCTATGGTAATGGTGTTAAATTTTGGTGGCCTTATGGTATAATATATATGACTAAGTATTTACTACATTATATATACCTAACATTTTTGACGGGTAATTTACGAGTATCAATTATTTAGAAAGATGTGAAAGAAATTGTCAGTGGTGTATTTTAAAGAAATGTAGCAGAATTTGCCTGAATACACCAGGAAAATATTAAATATCAGAATAAATTGTCTCCGTTCAGAAATTCAAACCAACGACTTCTAAAATACAAAGTAATTAATTCATGTCAATTAATTGTGCTAAAATAATTTATTATAAAGCCATAAAATGCATAAAACTTCTCTACTATATAAACGTAATCTACTGAAGAAAATTATACAGAAGCTAGTGGCTCATCTCAAATTGTAATATAAAAAAACTTGAACGCGTTAGAATTTTTTTTGGTATATGAATCAAAATACTTGTTATTTTTTCTCTGCCTCGTAGTTATAAATAAGAAAAAAAATATTTATATACGTAGGAATACTTTAGATGAAGGAGGATGAGATGGACAGGAGACGTAGCACGCATGGGGAGATAAAAATATTCACGAAATTTTAGTCAAAATCCTGATGGAAAGAGAGAGAACTTCAGAAACATTAGCATAGATGATTGCAATGCAAACTTAGAGATATAAGATGTCAAGATGTGGAATTGATTAAACTGGCTCAGGTAACGAAGCTCGGGGTTTATGGCCGGAAATTTATTGACTTTCCGAGTGAGTAGCAGTTTATAAAGAAGTCACAAGCTCCATAAAATGAATCATAACGAGTAGATAGAAAACTGACATTTTTTGAACACAATGATAAAAAATAAACGACACCATGTATTTGAATGTAACACATATATACCTTAAAGAACATAACCGAGTCTGATTACAAAGACATTTATTCACAAAGACTTGGTAGATAAAAAATATATTTAATTTTTTATCGGTGGTTTTAAATAAAAGTCATCTTTTTTAAGAACCCGGTATCATCAACATAAAGCGAAGTTAATGTGTTTATTTTGTAATGTCAATGATTACGAATTATAGCCGAAGGTTAGGTTATTTCTAACCATCCAGTAGAACACATATTTTTGACTCTTTCAATTCCAGAATTCTTTATTAAACAGCATAAAATACGCGTCTCATATTTTATATATCACCCGTTTTTATTGCCTGCATTCAGTTTATACCGAAGAACAGATTTCTTCCTTTTGTGTAAGTTTCTAACCTCCTATTCAGAGCCTTAACTTATTATTTATTTCAGAATCTGACCATTTTTTATATCAGCCAGTTGAAGGTCTAGGTCTTCAGTGGGGTACAGAGATTTCAAAGCAGAAACCAAAGCCCCTTTCTAGGACTGAACTTTAAAAACACTTGTATCTTTTCTCTATGATCTAGGTTATCTAACTAGGTTTCATCTGAGACACCTAGGTAACATACGCAGGTGCTTATAGAGATCACAAAATTAAGTTACTTATGGTAATACATAACTTAACATAATATCCACGAAGCATTATATGAGACAAACTTTGATCCTTAAATGTAATTCATTCCAAACCCGCTACGTTTTCTTTGCGGTACGGGCTGAATGTTTTAACGTTATTTAGATGAGCTACGGCTTAAACGGGTTACGGACTAATGGCTAGTATATCGCCATTTCTCGTTACACGTGTCTTTGTAAAGAAAAATTGTTTCATTCCGCAAGGACTGGACCGAATCCTCTATGGATCGTTACGAACGCGGGCGAATTTCAGGAAAAATAAAAACAGAGCGAGGAAATGATACAAGAAATGTCTTCAATAAATTGATAGATGTTCTGACTCACAGATCCATCAGCGTTTGAGGTCGCCACAGTGTACACAGACCGTCATTTTTGGGATGCAGGTTTCAGAAGACAGGATCCAGAGACCGCAAACTCAGACTGACTTCCGATACACATTTTAATTAAGCGACATTCAGCGTTGTTGACTGTAATACGGCTGACCACTTACATAATTAGGTCACTTCCAGGTTAAGCAACACTGACAGTGGTCAACCATGACTTGATTTCATTGAAACTTATAGTGTGTTATGTAACCCCGTTTGTCACTCATTACATGAGGCCCTCAAGATAGTCTCCGAAACGTCGACAGCCCTAGATTATTATTATTATTATTATTATTATTATTTAGTGTTCTGTCTGAGGACAGGTCCATATGAACAGGATCCTTCCATCCTTTTCTCGGACTGGGACCTGTTCATATACGTTCTTGGCAGATGATCCAGAAGTGGTTTGCCATTGCCTTCTTCTGTGTGTGAATGGAGTAATTGTTGGGATGCCACGGAGGAAAACTCCGTGTTGCCTAGACCACGGCCTTGCCCGACACAAGTTATAAATTCGAACCCGAGACCCCAGGATTACAAGGCCAGCGTTCTAATCGCTAGACCACCTCATCTTATTATTATTTAGTGTTCTGTCTGACGACAGGTCCATATGAACAGGATCCTTCCATCCTTTTCTCGGACTGGGACCTGTTCATATACGTTCTTGGCAGATGATCCAGAAGTGGTTTGCCATTGCCTTCTTCTGTGTGTGAATGGGATGCCACGGAGGAAAACTCCGTGTTGCCTAGACCACGGCCTTGCCCAACACAAGTTATAAATTCGGGCACCGCCGGGAATCGAACCCGAGACCCCCAGGATTACATATTTATTATACCACAATATAATTCCGTTCTATCTGAGAGGACATACAAAAATTAAATTAATAATCGCGGTGTTACATTGATCTGGCCTTGTAAGAAATTAATATATTTATAATAAGTAACAAGTACAAAACAATGAAGTGAGGAGACACCGAATATTTGAGCAGTCGTTTGCAACCGTTCTGCATCCTCGGCTACTACATCGTCGTAAAAGAAGAAGAAGAACAAGTTCATTCTTTTGCCTTTCAAGTGGAACAAATTGGACTTCATATTGCCTCTGGGACGTACATAGAGTAGGGGGGGGGGGGGCATCGTAAACAAAAGGGTAGTCGTTATTACAGGCGATAGGGAGGACTCCCCGACAAAAGATAAGATAATAAGGACGCGGGTGAGAGAGAGAGAGAGAGGGGGGGGGGTTGCGACACCCCGCCTGCAGTTTCCAAATTACTTCATACCTTATACGGATAATAACTGGTGGGGTTGCCTTGGCGAGGTGTGTTCAGTCGGCTGCAGAAGTACAAGGAGAATGTAGAAAACCAAATAACGATCAGAGACGTTCTTGAGAAGCTGACGGCCGCTAAGCTAGTCAAGATGGTTCATTACTGTGTCCACGAGATATCACCACTAGTTTCTTTTTCGAGTCAGACGATTCTAATATATTCTTAAATAATATTATATTTCTTTAAGATATATTTAATTAATAGCCTTCCATTTATCCCCAGGTCATAACTTTATATCTTTCACCTACGACAGTGAACGAGGTTCTAAATATAAAAC
Organism: Zootermopsis nevadensis; assembly: GCF_977971745.1. Classification (NCBI taxonomy): domain Eukaryota; kingdom Metazoa; phylum Arthropoda; class Insecta; order Blattodea; family Termopsidae; genus Zootermopsis; species Zootermopsis nevadensis. The sequence goes on from NW_028259163.1 coordinate 1,790,535, forward strand.
TTAAAATCGTATCCGTACTTAGCAGACCATCTCATACTTGATTATCCAAGTTGCCGTCTTCCAATAGATATCCCCTACAAAATTTCCTACGCTTTTATTATCTTACATAAATAACTCATCTTAAGGTCCCTGACGTCATGTGTTAGGTTGTCAGGGGGGCCAACACTAAAAGAAAGTTGAATACCACTGGTATAAACAAAGATGGAAGGTAGGATTTGGGGTTCTCACGGTTGTGAGTCTGAAGATTTCTGTCTTCTGGGTTGTAGTGCCGTGTAGCCTGGTAGAAGTTTACAAACGTTTTGGAGGTCCCTGCCGTATCCATCATCAGGGAGATAACTCGTAGCAACAACCTCTGAAACGTCGGTATACTTCTACCAGACTGGAAGGCGCTACAACCCGGATGAGGGACGTCTCAAGACGGAAGATGCTGATTGGATTTATCTAGCTCTGGATAGGAACCAGTGGCGGTTTATTGTAAACGCTGTAATGAATCTTAGGGTCCCATAAAAGGTAAAAGGTTGTCTGTGTTAGCCTCCTGGTTTAGTAACAGTATGATTAGACCTGAAGATGGAAGTACCGTACGCATTCGAAACGCTGGTGGGTCTATCAACCTACAAGGCGTTATAAGAAAGAGGACCAACATCGACGTTTTCACAGCAGTGAAGACCTCAAACTTACAAAGTAAATTCAACTATAGGTCGTTTGCCTAACAGAAGATTAAGAATCTACAAAACGATTTGGATACGGCATACGTTTTTTTAAAAAAGTCTGAATAAAATAATAAATAATATCCCGCCCTACATCCCACAGCACAGTTCTGTAACCTGACAAATTTCCCACCTACTTAACCTTAATGTATAATTAGTTGCTTCAGTATCCGCTAGAGGTATCTTCACGCATCAGGTGATAACCATTTAACAGTAATCACTGATTACTGTTCACTTGAATGAGAACGTGTAGGTCTGAAGCATCAATTACAAGCTATAAATAACGAATTTAATAGTTTTGAAACGTGGTAAACTGTTTTAAGTTTTCCCAAGCCATCAAAGGTAAGCCAGAAACACATTAATATGCATAGTACCAGTGGACAAACATTACAGACGCAGAAACTGGGAGTCAGCTACAAAATACTGCCGATCGGAAATAATATTTCAGAACTTTCAGACGTTAATTCTGAATTCCAACACGAGAGGGGCTCCAAGCGCAAAGGGTTAAAATAAAAAAAACAAAGGATTTAACAGATTTAATATGAAATAATTGAGTATATCAAATCTAAAACTTCTTGACGATGGTGAAGAGTCAATTGAATAAAAAATTTCTTGGATATTATCCATCGTCTAGTAAATATAAAACGTAAAAAACGACGTTTCGGAGATGGGACTCTATCTCCGTCTTCAGGTTCCTACACAGTTGGGCCCACTAGATGGAGCTAATCCCTATCTCCGGACCTACCATCGTCTAGTAAATATAAAACGTAAAACGACGTTTCGGAGATGGGACTCTATCTCCGTCTTCAGGTTCCTACTCAGTTGGGCCCACTAGATAGAGCTAATCCCTATCTCCTGACAAAGTGGGCCCAACTGTGTAGGAACCTGAAGACGGAGATAGAGTCCCATCTCCGAAACGTCGTTTTACGTTTTATATTTACTAGACGATGGATAATATCCAAGAAAATTTTTATTCAATTGAAATAATTGAGGTTATCTTCTGCGTTGTAACGCTCTGAGGAAGTGCAGGCAGATACCAATGTTTCGGAGGAAAATACTGCCTCCATCTACAGGCCTCAACTGATGTTGTTAGGGAGTGAATCAACCTCACTTTAGCCTTGAAGATGGTGGTAGTATGTTGCACCGAAACGTTGGTATCTACCTACCTACAAGTCAACACAGCGTTACAGCCTAGAATAAGGACATTAACAGGTTTTAATCTGTGTGCTTCTTAGAAGAATAAATTTATTGTTATTTTAATTGTAAGGTTGCAAGGAATTGTGCACTGTTTAGAGAGAGAAAATAAAATTAAGAGCATATTAATAATTTTATTCTGTCTGTCCTTGTTTTTAAATATCCTTTCTTCTCTCAGTTTAAATTCCTGGATGTGTCTCGATCCCGATATACATTTCAGCCATATTTAGAAAAAAAAAATATCTGCACAGTTCGTAACATTACGAGTAAATTTGCGTCACGTTAATACTATGGTTACAGCACAGACAGGAAATGAATATCGTTCAGAAGTTTCTAACGTCATCCATGTTTATCATACATTTTCCACTACTCTCATGACGTCAATATATTATCGGATTAAGAATCAACACAAGGAAAAATGTAGCTACAAACCTGTCATAAGTGACCAATTATAAGTAAGTGAAATGAATAAGATACGCATAATTTATTGTTAAGGTTAGTTTTTGTGAAATATCTCTATGTTCCTTGTACTTAGGATTCTAATGCAATGTTTATATAACCATTTTATGGAATAACACTCAGTTGCAAAATTATAACGCAATTTGGCGTAAAAAGAGGAGAAAATAGTAATTGCAAACACGTGGTTTTATCATTTCCTCCCAAGCAAAAAGTCTATCACGCATTTTTTTTAAATTAATTTATTTTAAGATTGATATTAATTCACCTCCCGAAACATAAATCAGTTAATTTATTCAATTACATTGTGGTGGTAAAATATTTCACCTTGTTATTTGACAGAATGATGTAAGCGTTCATATCAAGGTCATTTTGCCAAAGAATAAAAAGTTAAAAATTAAATTTGGTAAATTGATATTGTAAACCGTGTAATTCATTGGTCAAGTCTTGTGCAAGAATATTCATCGCAAGAAGTGTTATGTCACGTCATCCGCGTGAAATGTTGCTAACTTTGAGAAAAAATAAATTTATGATAACAAACCGGTGAATTTAAAGTTCATAATACGAAGCAGGGTAAAATGTGGAAAAGTCTCAAAATTCTTAAGGAACAAATACGAAGAAAGATACAAATGTGAACTTATCATAAACAGAAACGTAGATGTCACACTGGACGCTAGTAAGGAGATTGTATAATTAAACACGAAAACTAAATAGAGTAGATGATATTTTCTGTTAACTAGAACGTAGAATAATAATAAAAATCATCATATAGAGGTAACTGATAAACACTTAAAAATGTGATAATATTAAAATATTTGCATGCAACGGTTATAAATCAAAAAAGACATTCTCTAATAAATCACGAATAGATTACATTTGCGGAATAAATGCTAAAATTAATTTCAAAATCTTCTTTAATTCCGTCACCTGTCTAAAAACGTAAGTATTAAATTTTTTTTAATATTTTCCGTCAAATCACAATTTTAATAAGATAATAAAATATAAAATATTTAAAATATCATTTCACGTTCCGCATCGAATGATCGATTTATAAATTGGAACGTTCCAATTTATAAATCGATCATTCGATGCGGAACGTGAAATGATATTTTAAATATTTTATATTTTATTATCTTATTAAAATTGTGATTTGACGGAAAAATATTAAAATATTAACCTAATTCACAATATGACGCAAATATACTACCGTAAGTATTAAATATAATAAAACAATTTCATCCGCTGTTTTGGGTGTGAAATTTGATTTTTCTGACGATTAAAGTGGCTAAACATAATATTTAGACCTCACAGGGAGAAAGTATCATGACGATGGAGAAAATTACATGAAGACGAGAATCACAGGTTGATCTATTTATCAAATATTAATTTGATTATCTGATCAAGGAAGATGAGGTTAGCGGCGTATGTAGTTTGAATGACAGAGATGAGAAATAATAATTTTAGTTAAAATATATAAATATTTGAAACTGACCACATTTTAAGAAATTCTTACCCATGCAACATAGAAATCCTGTCTTATAATTTTGGTGAAGAGACAGAATTATACTTTAGCCTTTAATCATGTTTTAATGATAGACAAAACTCTTTAATAAAATATAATAAAATTTATACTATTTGATTTATCACAATCAGATTTTCGCAGTGCATGTTAACAGCATCAGCAGAAATCAGCAGAAGCTGATGTAATATTCCTCAGTCTCTAAAAATAATATTCAGGGACATCTTAAGTAGACCTCGACCACCTGAGACCTGCATACAGTTAAAACCGTAGCTGATACTGAAACAGGTTTTTATCTGCTTGTTTGGTTGGTGATCAATAAACTGTTTACTTGAATTATCTGAAATACATACAAGGACGACCTACATTTTTTTGTGACTGACCGCGTTATTTCATAATTTATAATACCTGATATTATAAATATTAAATAATTGCTTTGCCTTAATTTTCACACAATTCAACATGTCTACAACTCAGCCCGACCTCTAATAAACAACAAATCAATTAATCACTCAAATTTCTATCCATTCCTACAGGATTCTTTTTCGTGAGTATTCTCAGATGCTTTTACATTCTCACTGTTTACTGGTCTGTGTTGTTGAACAGCGTATTTCAAATCAATATGGCCACCGTCGGGTTCAAAACGTGAGTCTGATATCACCACACAGAAGGTATACAACTGTTTATATATTTATTTTGTCTGAAATAATAATACGAAACACATAACATTAACGATTTTAATGTTGTTAAGATTTGTTTAACTTCAACAATAGTTATAACTAATAAAAACTATATTGTACCGCTGTAATACAAATATACACTACAAAACACATCACAGACACCAGGATTCTACAAGGCGATAAAGCCATTTTAGGAAGTTTTAAATATTTTTAAAGTTAACAACATTCAAACCACTAATTTAATATATTATTATTATTTTGTGGTTTTAATTTTATAAGTTTTTTTTCTGTTTTTTTATAGTTTAATATTTTATTTAGTATTATTAATTGAATTATATTACTTAGGTATCGTATTTTGCCCATTCACTTGTGAAATATTATTCAATAAATTAATTGAATTATCATTATTATTATTAATATGGTACATTTATATATATAGTTTGATTTGTTTGTTTGTTGTTGTATTTGTAATGTTTTACTTTTATTATTATTTAAATAAATCAATTACTTATTATATTTTATCTTGTACTCTGGTTTAGTGCTTGGCTGTTAATGGCTGTTGTTAATTGAATTATAATTATTATTTGAGACAAAATTAGAAAATATAAAGTGATACAATTCTGCGCAATTATTTTAAACTTACATATCCAGCCTGATGATGGCCAAAGTGGGTTGAAACCCGCAGTTCAAAAATGAAACCATTGACCGATGTGTGTGCGTAAAGGCGATTGAGAATAACCACCAAGAACAAACATAACACATGACAGAGTCACATCCGGAGTCATATAGGATACTTTTCGTTTGCCTAATAAAAGATAAATAACCCCATCGAAATATTAAAAAGATGCTCAGCAGATTAGCATATTCGTGTCCCTTGTCGGATTATGTAAATATTTCATAGAATTGTTATGCATGATATAAAACTCAGCATTGAAAACTGACTGACATCCAAGCTACGGTTGCTAGGATACGTAGTCAAGGTGATTTTCTATTAACATTTAAAAACACCTGACGTTCATCTGTTGAGTTTCGCAGAGCATGATGGTTACTCTGTCGATGCCTACGCAAGATTAGCATGACGTAAAGAACACGTGATAAAAAAAACTGGGTTGAGGTGGGTGGGATTTCCGGGGTTAAACAGAATAAAATGGCTGATCTTATGTCAGTTACTGCGTGTGTCAGTGGAGGTACATGTGAAGACAAGTCAAATCAATCACTGTTTATCATCGTTAAGGTTGAATTAATTTCGTAACAGAACAAAGGTGGTTGAAAAGTTCCAACAGCCACTGGACACGTATGATTAACAAAATAACACATTTATTTATATTGAACCCTTAAAACGAGATATAAACCGAAAAATATATACTAGACAATAGCTTAAGTTCACAACTTAATTCAAAATGTCTTATAGTTCATTATTCGTTTCTTGTTTAATTTTAAACTTCCTTTATTTTTAAACCAAGTACTAAGACATGAATAGGACAGATTTATAATTTCAACACTAAGGAACTTTAACGCTTTATTGGGCAGTGGTAACTATGTGTACCACCTACTTCAACATTCAGTAACTACACAACTCTACTACATATATATCCCTAATGTATTTCATTTGGTTTTGAGAATTAGCAATACAATTTTCCTTAACATTAATATAAAGACTTTGTAACATCGTTTGGGTGTGTTTATTTTGAGAAAGAATTAATATATTCAAATATTATTTTAAAAAACACGTTAAGTCCTTCACAAATGTTGAGTTGGAACACAAATTCCACGTTCAACTGAATTCCTCTTACACAGCCCTTCAAATATTAATATCAAAACCCGCCCTAATGTAGTCTCCTCCCCCATTTTAACAACAGAATTCACCCTTAATATAAAAATTTACTTACGAATAAAGTAAAAAATCCTTCTTAATATCGATCTTTTCTCCACTTTTAATCGCTGAACCTTCAACACTTCTAAATACCTTACATTATCCTCAACATACATTTTTCACACGGACGAACGGGCAATGCCTGGGAACAATTATTTTGTATTTTAAATTGGTGATAATGACTAGAGGCTCGACATAGTTCTGCCGTTAGTTTTTCACGTAACTATTAAACTACACGTGCTCTGCTTATATCAGACAACATCCTGAATCAAGATAACCTCTAAACGACCTTGCGCCTCAGTCCTTCAATGTTTATCCACAAAAATTATAAGCAATATGACACTTTTTCTTCCCCACTGTTCCTAATACCGGTTTTATTAGACGGAAAGCCGATAGGCAGGAAGTTATTAAACGTTACCACACTTCTTGTACATTTGCGTTTGAGAAGCCAGCGAAACCGATCGGTTATTACCAAGGCCAACTAAATTATTCACATGATTACAAAATCACTTCTTAACATGTTGTTATGTTTCTTATACAAATATATAGATAATATTTTACATATTGGCACAGTTACTTTTAAGTTGCTGTTGATTATGCAAATCCATTAAAAAAAAACTAGATCTTTTTTTTTTAACAAACGAAGAAATAAATAAAATGCATTACTTAAATCGCAACAAAGTATTAGAAATGAGGGCATAAGAATTTGGTCAAAAGTCCGTACAATTCAATTACGAAATTTGAGATTCTACAAGCGAAATTTTACATGTAACAGGTGTTTGAATGGAAACTGTAAAGAACGCCTGACAAACAGTGATGATTTTGATTTGGTAACCACAGTGACTATCTTGCATTTAGTAGACCTAGATATAGGCTAATTGTATTTTTGTTTTTTTATAATTTACCTCGGACGAATTTAAATTTAAGTTATGGAATTAACTAAATTGTTCCAAGAGAAATTTTTAACTTGCGTTAGAAATCAGCGAATTTCCAGACAATCCAAATACCTAAAAGTTAGTCAATTTGAAGTAAGAATAATAAAGGTCGTTGTTATGTAATTTTCTCCATTCTATACCTCCTTAATGTATCTTCATTTCAAAACTTAATTTACTATTTTTTAAATATTTTAGGTGTGGCATTTTATAGACGTATCAAGGTAAAATTATCTCCGCACAAGAATCTCCAAGTGGCTTCTTCGAGACGCACAATGAATATATATATGCCTTCATTATATATGATACGTCCAATCTATAAAGATCGGTTATGACTCTAAAACATTAAATCTTCAACGATGCCTTGAAAACCCAAAGTATATTATATTACTATGGGATGTTCAGGAATAATCTTCTCAGTATCTGACTACATTATGATGTGGGTCGTAGAGGGTTGTAAAGGTGTGTGGGGAGGGGTGGGTCATCGAGTTCAAACGTTTTATAAAGTGAAAATAAGAAAGATTCAGTGGGATGTTGAATTCCGGTAGGTACAGTCAGCGATCTGATAGACTAATACCACGTAATGATGGGGTAATGGCGGTCAGACATGGCGAGGAATAATAATTGCATCGTTTATGCGGACGGGAGCTAAGAAAACTCCCGAAGGAATTATCCGTACAGCCAGAGACAAATAACAGTCGGTCCAGCTAAAGAATTCTCTTGCCGCCTTATCTCCTGCACCGAAATGTAAATATTGAAATATCCAGTGTTATTTTGTAAGGATATAAAACCTTTGTGTTTCACGCAGAGCTCAGATTTTGGACGATGTTTGTGAACATGGCGCTGAGAAGAGAATTTGCACTTAAGATGGATAAATATGACAGAAGACTGGAGAGAAATGCGTAATGCGGAGATTTATAATTTGTAGTCCTCACCAAATTAAACTAAATTTAGGGCTTAAAACAATTGTTAATAAAATAGTGTAGTTGCGTCATATTGTGATTTATTAAATTAAAATTAAATTATTTGGTTATTCCGTCAAATCACAATGTATTTAAAATAAGATAATTAAAATATCATTCTGTGTTCCATATCGAATAATCGATTTTAATTATCTTATTTTAAATACATTGTGATTTGACGGAATAACCAAATAATTTAATTTTAACAATTGTTAAATAAAGTTCTGTGTTCTTAACTGCTGAAGAAATGAGAATATTATTTGAAACAGCGAACATTTCCTTAAACATCGTTAACCATTTAATCTTTGTGATGGTGAAATGTGGTGTTTACTTCGCGGTACGGACTCTCTGTTTAAATATTATGTACGCAACGCGTGTCTCATTATAAACAGCGAACATTTCCTTAAACATCGTTAACCATTTGATCTTTGTGATGGTGAAATGTGGTGTTTTCTTTGCGGTACGGACCGAATCCTTAAATATTACTTAGGATTACATTTTTAATAACAAATCAGCTACTACTTGTTTTGGAAGCACGTACCTTATTGATGTAGAACGAAAAGTGGTGAGGTATTCGGTTAATTTAATGTACAAATGTGTGAACAGCACTGCTTTGAACGTTACACTACGCTACGTAGTTCTGAGATCCGCGGTCTGACCGCAATCAATTTGTTCATCTGCCTGCAGGAGCCGTGATGAATTATTGCCCGTGTATCCCCGGTAACACGCATCGATTATGGCCAATAAATATTTTAAAACAAGTAGATCATTCATGAAACACCCAGAGTGAACTAACTCCATACAGCAGAGTCGTTTGATAAACTAACAGTCGTTCATCTGGTCATAAAATTCCTGGTCTTGTATTGAAACCAAATGTTCATTATCGTGTTCGCAAAAGCCCGCCACTGTACCCTGTTTGAACCAAATGCATGCAATCCTTAAAATAATTTCTTTAAGATTCATTCTAATATTATTATCCATGCCCTGGTCTTTTAAATGACTTCTCCCCTTTAGATTTTCTTACCTAAATTTTGTTTGCATTTTTTTATCTCTGCTATGCGCGCTACATGTCCTGTCCATGTACTCCTCAACGAATTCATAATCGTAATATAAGGTAAAGAATTCAGTTATGAAGCTGCTCACTGTAAAATTGTCATATAAGCCACTGTTGCTTTAACACTGTAGCAACGGGCTGACTGCCCACAGCTCACTAATGGTATTATCTTGACATGTCTTCCGCCCATGTAACGAGGCAAGATGAGTTTTCAAGAGGGAAATTTCATCTTCTGCAAGAAGTTAAGATGGTACTTAAAGAACAAAAATTTTCGATACCAAATTTAATCTTGACAAAGCGACTTGATGTGATGATTCCATTGTTTCTCTCTTTCTTTAGGAAGAAAAATAAGTACAACAACAACATTATACTTAGAAAACCGTATTCAACATAATCACGTCTACTTGCTTACTTATTCTTCAAAAAAATAATTTTAAAAAGTTGTGTCTCTATTTCCATTATATTAAGGAGGGAAATTTCTGCAACTCAAATTCCCCTTTATGGTGTCACGATTAATTTTAATCGTGAATTTTAAATGAAAGTGGAATTCCGTCTCTTTAATTTTCATAAATAAATTATTAATTTTTTTCCTTCCGGTATACAGCAGTTATCATCAGTTAGATACTGACACTGACGATGGAGGCAGAACGTTCTACTAAAATGTCAGTCGGTTTCTATCAGACTACTCTGTTGAACAACGCAGAAGACAGCTACCTCCGTACTCATAGCCTTGAGAACGTGAAATATCGCGTTTGTTTACAGTAAATAAACATGTTCAGATCTAGAGTATTAATATTTTAAAAAAAAAGTAGTTCTTACCTCAAAGAAAACAAAAAAAGCATATCCATGATTACAATCAATTTTTTAACGCTGTTTAAGGAAAAATCTTTGCGTACTCCGAAAAATCATAAGAAACTTATAAATGCAAAGCGAGCAGAGATGTTGAATTTTGATGGCACACCACTGGACTGAAAATGGTTAAAATGACTCTTAATCCTCATAAAAAAGAAAATTAAACAGAGAAATTACAGTTGCCCAAGGCCTAGACCTTGACTAATGAGAACACAGGAACGCGGGGAACAAGTAAGAAATGATCTTGTGGCTTATTCCAGCGATAACTTCCAATGAACCAAACACACGCTTCGTACGTATGAGAGCGAAAAAAGAAGACTGGTCGACCCAGAGCTTCTGTCTGCGTACTGTAATTAATATCTCGAGGCAAGGGCATGTTGAATGCTCAAAGTATAGGTACGTGGATCTGCCATAGGCGGGCCACGGATCCGTCTACCTAACGACAGAGAATATATGAAAATTATGCAATAATAATGATAAACTGGCTTACAGGTTCTAGCAACATCCCTGCTACATAATGCCATATCCACCATCTTGTTCCTCTGATGCGAGAGAGAAGAATGCCAACTAACTTAAGTAATTACTTAAAAACTCATTGGAGCTCAATCCACCAGAAGAAGGTAATAATCACTCGGTTAGTCAAGAATTTCTCCATTATTCACGCAACCCGAAATTTCATTATCGTGCTCACAAGAGCTCGCCACTGGTTCCTATCCTGAGCCATATAAATCTAAACCAGAGATCAATTTTAATATTATACTACACTCTAGGCGAGCCGGGATAGCTCAGTCAGTATAGTGACTAGCTACGGGCTGGACGACCGGGGTTCGATCCCCGACGGGGGCAGAGGATTTTTCCTCTAGCCTCTGCGTCCAGACCGGCTCTGGGGCCCACCCAGCCTCCTATCCAATGGGTACCGGGGTCCTTTCCCGGGGGTAAAGCCGGCCGGGGCGTGATGCTGACCACTCACCCCATCTAGTGCCGAGGTCAAGGAAGAGAGGAGCTATACCTCCTCTCCCCCCAAACGCCTACATGGCGTATAGTGGGACAAACTTTACTTTACTTACTACACTCTAGGCCTATTTCATCTGAGAGGTCTCGTGTCTTCAGGATTTCGAACCAAAATTCTGTTCACATTTCGAATTCCCCCCCATGCGTTCTATATGCCCAGCACATCTCATCTTCCTCGATGTATCTTATTATTTGGCAAATAAAAATTATGAAAACCTCTTCAAATGCAATGGAAAAATAATGTATTTTAGTAACTCTTTTAAACCCTACAGCGTGTCATCACGTCTTTGTGGTCACATAATATCCGTGGTGAGCATTCCTTTCAGATTCTGTGTTTTATTCAACGAAATCTTTTGTCAAATAAGAAAAACCACTCCGACGTCCGTCCCACTGACGTCTCACGCCCTTCAAAATATGCCATTGGGAATGTTAACGTGTTAACACGTGCAGGTTGCTTACCTGTATGGAGGAATAGGTGGTTCTTGAGGTTGGTGTGCTTGCTGAAGCCGCGATTACAGATATGGCATTTGAAAGGCCAAGACCCATTGTGGACGTACATATGAGACTTGAGGTCCCCTGGCGTCGGGAAAGACTTCGAACAGAGTCCGCACTTGTGTGGCTTCTCCTGCAAACAAAGAAATACGCCATCTACATTCCCAGACCATTGTAATTGTTTCATTTTAACTTGGTCCATGCTAAGCACGAGATATGTCGTTTATGAAAATAATACTACTACATCTGGTTTGCGTTCAACCTGCGTGTTTGCGAAGATTAGTGGCAGAAACGAGTTCAACCGAAGAACAAATGAATTTACAGTTCTTCATTGCCATGGAAACACAAGAACAGAATATCATCATCATAGATTAGAATTTAATGTACCAAATTCCATTCCCGTCTCTATTTCATTTCACGAAACTCCTTAATGGCGTGCCCTAATATAAATCTAAAAATAAACGTCGATAAAGCATCTCCTTGTTTCAGTCCAATTCTAACGAAAAATGTACACATGCGAATATCGACAGCATATAAAGAGGATGATTTGAGAGTCTCACAGAAATGAGCACAAATATGGCTGTCTTCTGGGTTGTCGCGTCTGATGATAGAGGCAGCAAGCACCTCTGAAACGTTGGTAAACTTCTATTAGCCTACACGGCGTTACAACTCACAAGACAGCTATCTTAAACAGCCGACAACAGTTATATGTACCATAAGGATGAAACACGATGCATATATTACCTGTAAAACATTTGGTTTAAATAAATTTTCCAGTGTATGCGACTCAGGCCTAAAACCAGCAAAAATGCGTGCTAATTTCCTTTCACTATCTACTCTACCAAGCCATCAAGAGGAAGGTTTACATGCTGAAATACAATCACGTACATAATAAAACTTCTTAACAACAGATGCTGAATAAATAATGTAAGTCTTGACAAGTAACGAGAGGTTGTCAAACCCACGAATCGATCAATCGATCAGAAGAGAGTTCGATTCTACTACTGTCGAGATCCAGTGAATGCGATACAAATAGCTTGTAATGCATAACACGAGTTAAGATAATTCTTTACAGTACGCCATTCAAGTCGATTATAATCGATTAAGTCCGTTCTTGAACAATTCTTTACTTGTGTCTCCCCCCACCCCCTCTTAAATATTATCTTTCTGAATTCATTGGAATGTCCGAGGAGGATCAATAATATATGAGACTTCAAAATTGAAACTGGACAGATATTGAAGCCAGTTGTCTTTAATAGGCTACTGTGCATTCTATACTCTGTTATGTTTCGAAGTGAAAAGGAGACGACAAGAAGATTGTCATTGCACATTCGTTTCAGGTAAATTTAAAGATAATTTACATTTAGAAAGAAATATACCACTCGGAAGACCATGACGCAGATGGAGTGTTAATATTAATGCGGGTCCTAAATAATTATGTTTGTATGGTGTGGGCTAGAGTCATCTAGCGGGACCGTTTGTTGAACGCTTTTGAACACGGTAAGGAACAAGCAGATTCCAAGTTTATCGACTATTTTCAGTACTAAATTTGGTATAATTCGACATAGGCAGTTATATTGAATAAACAGCTTTGTCTCTCGCCATTTAACCACCCGCCTTGGTTGTAGTACCACTTTCTCATAGCCCTGATGATGGAAGCAACAAGTACATTCGAAACTTCAGTAAACATCTACCAGACTACGCGGCGCAAAACCCAGAAGACAGCCATCTGGACGTTGTATTAACTAGTAACATATTCTCAAATAATTTCGCGGTCTTGGTCACAAGTGGTCTCGTGCTGAATGTGGCCCGCGGGCCGCCACTTTTTCACCACGATGACCTATACAGTGTGATATAATTTAAGGAAACGTAAAAGAGAATAAGAAAGAAACTTCCTCTAAGACGACAGAACGCAAGACAGCTGCATTGTACGACTTAATATCCATATGGTTCTTTATTCAGAATATAATAATGAAGCAGTCATAACAGCAGTTGGTCACCTTAGGGTTAATAAGAGAAGCTGTCTGCCCTTCAACAGAAAGATATTCTGTTGGTCTGTTGAAGTTTCAACAGCGTAACCACGCAACATATGGTAAGACTGTTAGCCGACGAGGCTGGAACAGAACGTATTATTTCGCTATTAAGGACAGTATCGTATTCTGTCAACATGACTGGGCCCTGTGTTAATCACTTGTTAATTATTCTTTAATTAACATATAAATACACTTATTTAATTTGATTAGAGTAACTGGAACGTGTAACAGATCTTTTATCGTCTAAAAGTGAGAAATAAAGTGACAAATTTCGTGGTCTATTTCAAAGCTTGGAAAGTCTGAGGAAAATCATGAAGGCATCATTATCGATAAGCCGTTCCCACAGGCCTCCCGAATACGAGGTAGGATTTCTTAATACACAGAAGCTGTTTTTGATTTTTTCCTTTTCTAAATAAAATAAACGGAGGATAATATTAAAAAGAAATATATATTGTTTAAATCTTGTTCGTCTAATCACAATAAATTCTTATTAAATATTAAAATATTACATTAATTAACATTTAAAATATTTAAAATATTAAATGATGTTCTTTATCGAAATATTCGATTTACATCAGAACATCATTTAATATTTTAAATATTTTAAATGTTAATTAATGTAATATTTTAATATTTAATAAGAATTTATTGTGATTAGACGGACAAGATTTAAACAATATATATTTATTATATCACAATATGACGCAACTTTACCATCTCATTAAAAAGAAACAAATATATGTTTTCGAAAATGTGATTTAAAATTGGCTAGCTTAGCACGGTTCCATAAGAGTTTCAAAGATAAGTAACAAATCCTTTGTCATGAATACTGTAATGAAAGTAGGGGTTATATGAGGCGAGTATTGACTAGCTGAGCGACTGTTAGCTTCTCAAGTACGATTGAGAACCATCGAGTTAGTTTAGTTAGGGCGGCTGTTGAACCTTCAAGCCACGATAAGAATTTTTTAATAACACATCGCTAACTTTCTGGTAATGACGATGTTAAATTACTCCAGCAGATGATAGAACATCATTAAAAATAGAATAAATTAGTTTGTTTTACACTGAACGTGTTATTTGTCTTCGGAAACAAATGAGTGTGTTTACGAGCTCGCTTTCTACGCAACGAGAGGTCGGAGATTAAGGCGTGTGCTGTTGGAATCAACGCCATCCCAACTGAATGGTTTTTGATGGCTTGGAAAATTATAAGGATTGGTAATTGAAGGTGGAATTAAGACTCATATTCGCAGAATATGTCTGCAATACCACGGAACCTTCCACAACTATGTCTAGACCGTCACCGATAGAAATTTAAATAAATTAATGAGCTTATTAGAATTTTGTTTGACATTATGGTAATCGAAATAAACATAATGAATCTTCCCCAGTGGTTTGCTGTTGTGAGCAATGTAATTAAACATTTTGGTTTCATTAAGGGCGAGAAAACTGAATAGCTGAACCACCATCAGCTTCCGAAGAGGAGACGGAACGTTTATAACATTGTTCCTAACACCATACAAGACACAGCCGTCATATTTCATAACCACCATTTCATAACGAAACGTCGCTGTCGAGTGGCAAAACACTGCTTCGTATTCGCGAGGTCCAAGGTTCAAATTTAGACCTGGAGGTAGAGAATCCTGAAAATTTTCGTCTTAAAAACAATTCATCCAAACGGCACGACAATATTTATCAGAGGGGTAAACATTTTCCTGGGCAGCTTTCCAGCACTCAAAAAAGCACCGAAACGTCGCCCTAGATCGATTACATTCTCGTTAACAACAGCCCATGATTAGTTTTTAAACACTTTAATTATTTAATAATTCAGATTCGATTCTAATCGATTCTAATCGATTCTAAGGGCAAACCCACGCAAGTTATAAAAGAGTGAGTAAACATAAAAATAACAGACGTTACATAATAAATATAATTGATAAATAATGCAGAAATCTCCTCGTCTGCTCACAGCGTCTCCGGTCGCGTTATTCCTTTGTTTTCTCTACATTTTACGTCACAGGCAAAAAGGGTTTCGTCTGAGCAGCAGATGGTAGAGTCAAAAGGGAAGGAAGTCTTTGGGGTTTTAAGTTTAAGGAAGTAGGCAAATATATAAGAAGAATAGCCTCAAATTATCTGTCTGTCTGTCCGTCTGTTCGCCTTAACACACGCAAATGTGTCCTAGTTAAGAACTATAGCACCCCTACAGACGGTAACGATACTTTGGCACATGTCGAATGTTCGACGCCTAGGCCTACCAACGTCACAATATAATTCTCAAAAAAATTTACCTCAGTTTCTCAAGGCACAAGATAAATTTGTATCTTCAATTAAACTTTTACATTTTATTTTGAGTTAGTACAACTGAGATTACGTATTTAAGGTGCGAAACCCTCGTGTTAGCCTCGTCAGGTCGGTTAACAATTTAAAAAAATCAGAAATGAAACGTCCCCTGACTTACATGAACACAGCATAACCAATCAGATAAAATTCATCGTTAGCCAGCTAAGTCCAACCAAGATGGCTGTCACACTCACGAAGTTTGGTGTTGAGAAGTAAAGGACGATAATAGGAAAATACTTAAGATAAAGGAGACTGAAAGAATAGATGAAACACAAGATGAATGAAAATTCTAAAATAATACTTTTGAGAAGAATTGGAGCGTGGAGAACAGGGGACAATACAGAAGAAAAAGTGAGGTTATGATGAAGAAACAAGAAATGTATAACAAAGAAGAGAAGAGATTTAAATAAGTAGGAGAAGAATTTATTTACAGTTAACGAAGCTTTCAGTGACATTAGAAAGGATTTTGAAGTAAGCGGTCGTGACGTGATACTACCCCGATATTTGCCTGGAGGAAATGAAGAAAACCACGAAGAAACTCGATAAGGGCCAAGATTTGAACCCGAGAACCCCCGAATACAAAGCCGACGACACGAATAAGGTAAGACAGAAGTCCTGGATATCTGTCGACGAAGATTCCTTGAGTGTTGAATCGTCTGTAGAAGCCTCTCGCTACCACCTGCTCCTCCTTGCGATATTCCTTTCAAGAATTCTTGCTTATAATAATTCCTGACCCCATCACAAATGGGCCCCCCCTCCTTGACATATGGCACATTTCATGCGTACAATTTTATAGGCCGGTGATACTGTTGCTTGTCTTACAATCTTTAGTAACGTATCACTGCTCACCTTACCTGCCGACTTCCTTTCTCTGCCTCCCTCATATGCATAACTCACTTACTTCCTTCCCTTGTCTTCGTTCCAAAGCGTTTTCTCAGTAACTTCCTGAGAACGGCACGATTCGATTTTCTACGACTGACGCTTAAGGTAAAAACAGTCTGCGAGTCTGAAGGCGAGGACGGCTGTCTTCTGGGTTGTTTCAGAGGTCCTTCGGTAAACCTCCACACCAGACTACACGGCGCAACAACCCAGAAGACAGAAATCTTCATACTCTGACGACGGAGGCAGTATGACCTCTGAAACGTTGGTTAACATCGACCAGACTACACAGCGCAACAACCCAGAAGACGGAAATCTTCATACTCTGACGACGGAGGCAGTATGACCACTGAAACGTTGGTTAACATCGACCAGACTACACAGCGCAACAACCCAGAAGACGGAAATCTTCAGACTCACCACCGTGGAAACCTCAAATCCTACTGAGTTTGAAAATATTTATCTTTTTGAAATGTTTCGTCATGTCCATTCGTGTACCTCTGAAACGTCGGTCAAATTCTACCAGACTACACAACGCAGCATCCCACAAGATAATGTCCTTATTTCTAATAATATTATCTTTTTGGGGTAGCAGTTTTGTGTTAAGAATTGTGTCTAGTCAAGTTTACATCATATACACTTTCTTCTGAAAAAGCTAATTGGATTTAATTAGTTCATTTAATCACGAAAATTTTATCAGTAAATTTTAAGATAAGGAGACAGTCTTTAAACAGATTCCAGTGATTCATTAAGCGCCCCTACTTTGCAGGAACCAGGACAACATCCACGTTACAAGAAAAAGTCCTTTTTTCGTTTATTATATTACCCCCACGAGCTGCAACCTATTATTAAAAGTACACTCTTACATGTTCCACACTTCTTACTGAAAAGTTCAACGAAGCAAGACTCTTTTCCTTATCCCCTCCGCTGTGTTTCTCACGGAAACCATAAGTCGTCGTGGAACGTCTGCTTAGCTGCTTGCCTTATCTTCCTGTGTGTCCGTGTGAAGGGTTTGAGGACTCAAGAAGATCCCCCTTTAGAGTCAAGGAGTCGCGGAAGGAATGGAGTGAACACTGAAATTCTACTCACGAACAAACCTCAAAACTTTTTCTTTTTTAACTAAGGAACGAAACAATAGACATCAAATCCTTCTAAGGCCTTCCAAATTCGATATATTTTACATTCTTCATCTGTCGTAAGATTTATTTATTCATTTAAGAATGTAAAGGTTATGGCAAAAGTCGAGACACACTTTAAAAACGCGCATGAATATGTTTTTCTTACGACTTTGCAATTTAACTTAACAAATTCTCGTGTCTGCATTCACAGATATCTTTACAGAGGCATACATAAAAACTCTGCCCGAAGAGAATTAACTATTCCGAAGACCTAGACGTAGAGAGGATAATATTTTAATAAATCTCAAGAAAATCGTATGGGAAGATGTTGAATGGATTCAACTGGCTTAGGATAAAGACTGATGGTGGTCTTTTGAGAACACGATTATGAACATTAGGGTTATATGAAAGGCGGATAATTTCTTGAATAAAAGTTTTCTTGGATATTATCCATCGTCTAGTAAATATAAAACGTAAAAAACGACGTTTCGGAGATGGGACTATATCTCCGTCTTCAGGTTCCTACAGGGAATTAACCTGTTTTGAACAGCAATACAATTTATTGCTTTAAAGTACAAAATTCATTAAATTTTGTTTTTTCATTTAAATAAATGTGAGAACATCTTCACGGCGACTGAAGCCAGACTCAAACCATAACATCGTTTGCATTTCTTGCTATAAAAGTCGCCACCGTCAGAACTTAATACAAAATTTTCCCCGCATCTTACGAACGGCGCACTAATACTAGTTTTTTATTTAGTGTTCTGTCTGAGGACAGGTCCATATGAACAGGATCCTTCCATCCTTTTCTCGGACTGGGACCTGTTCATATACGTTCTTGGCAGATGATCCAGAAGTGGTTTGCCATTGCCTTCTTCTGTGTGTGAATGGAGTAATTGTTGGGATGCCACGGAGGAAAACTCCGTGTTGCCTAGACCACGGCCTTGCCCAACACAAGTTATAAATTCGAACCCGAGACCCCAGGATTACAAGGCCAGCGTTCTAACCGCTAGACCACCGTGGCTTACTAATACTAGTACCACAAAGTAAATTCGGTATTCAGTCTACAAATAAAATATGAAAACTTCGAAGTACACCACGAAGTTTTTTATAACGTTAAAAGTCAATGTGGTGAATGATCATTATAAGTAAATATCGGAGAAATTGTTTGTAAGGAGTGGGTAAAACCACGACACACCCGTCAGAAAAAAACACGTCTGGATCGAGATATGAACCCAGGACCTCTAAAACTGAAGCTAGGTTACTGAACAGTGATGTCACACAAAGTGTAAAGAAGATTTCCACTCCTTGGAACCTCCAGGTGAGTCGGATGGAAATGGAGATAAGAGTCGATGGGCCAGTGGAGAAGGAAGTCCTGCCAGATATAATTGGTCGGTCTCCGTCGTCCTGTCACATCCCTGCTCTCCTGAACTCATATTAAGGCAGAGCAGTCGACTATCGGACTGTCAGCTGCTTCGATAAAACGCGATTTCTGCAAACTCTTATCGAAATCTTTATTTCTTAAGTTTTTTTTTTTTCGACTGACTTTCCATGGAACTATATTCGGAACGTTGTCAAGTAGATGGCAAAACGTAATGTTAAGTACACATTCAGGTTTTTGTTTACTGCAATGAGTATGAAGATTTCTGTCTTCTGGGTTGTTGCGCTGTGTAGTCTGGTCGATGTTAACCAACGTTTCAGAGGTCATACTGCCTCCATCATCAGGGCGATGAGTCTGAAGATTTCCGTCTTCTGGGTTGTTGCGCTGTGTAGTCTGGTCGATGTTAACCAACGTTTCGGAGGTCATACTGCCTCCGTCATCAGGGCGATGAGTATGAAGATTTCTGTCTTCTGGGTTGTTGCGCTGTGTAGTCTGGTCGATGTTAACCAACGTTTCAGAGGTCATACTGCCTCCGTCATCAGAGTATGAAGATTTCTGTCTTCTGGGTTGTTGCGCTGTGTAGTCTGGTCGATGTTAACCAACGTTTCGGAGGTCATACTGCCTCCGTCATCAGAGTATGAAGATTTATGTCTTCTGGGTTGTTGCGCTGTGTAGTCTGGTCGATGTTAACCAACGTTTCAGAGGTCATACTGCCTCCGTCATCAGAGTATGAAGATTTCTGTCTTCTGGGTTGTTGCGCTGTGTAGTCTGGTCGATGTTAACCAACGTTTCAGAGGTCATACTGCCTCCGTCATCAGGGCGATGAGTATGAAGATTTCTGTCTTCTGGGTTGTTGCGCTGTGTAGTCTGGTCGATGTTAACCAACGTTTCGGAGGTCATACTGCCTCCGTCATCAGGGCGATGAGTATGAAGATTTCTGTCTTCTGGGTTGTTGCGCTGTGTAGTCTGGTCGATGTTAACCAACGTTTCGGAGGTCATACTGCCTCCGTCATCAGAGTATGAAGATTTCTGTCTTCTGGGTTGTTGCGCTGTGTAGTCTGGTCGATGTTAACCAACGTTTCAGAGGTCATACTGCCTCCGTCATCAGGGCGATGAGTATGAAGATTTCTGTCTTCTGGGTTGTTGCGCTGTGTAGTCTGGTCGATGTTAACCAACGTTTCAGAGGTCATACTGCCTCCGTCATCAGAGTATGAAGATTTCTGTCTTCTGGGTTGTTGCGCTGTGTAGTCTGGTCGATGTTAACCAACGTTTCAGAGGTCATACTGCCTCCGTCATCAGAGTATGAAGATTTCTGTCTTCTGGGTTGTTGCGCTGTGTAGTCTGGTCGATGTTAACCAACGTTTCAGAGGTCATACTGCCTCCGTCATCAGGGCGATGAGTATGAAGATTTCTGTCTTCTGGGTTGTTGCGCTGTGTAGTCTGGTCGATGTTAACCAACGTTTCGGAGGTCATACTGCCTCCGTCATCAGAGTATGAAGATTTCTGTCTTCTGGGTTGTTGCGCTGTGTAGTCTGGTCGATGTTAACCAACGTTTCAGAGGTCATACTGCCTCCGTCATCAGGGCGATGAGTATGAAGATTTCTGTCTTCTGGGTTGTTGCGCTGTGTAGTCTGGTCGATGTTAACCAACGTTTCGGAGGTCATACTGCCTCCGTCATCAGGGCGATGAGTATGAAGATTTCTGTCTTCTGGGTTGTTGCGCTGTGTAGTCTGGTCGATGTTAACCAACGTTTCGGAGGTCATACTGCCTCCGTCATCAGAGTATGAAGATTTCTGTCTTCTGGGTTGTTGCGCTGTGTAGTCTGGTCGATGTTAACCAACGTTTCAGAGGTCATACTGCCTCCGTCATCAGAGTATGAAGATTTCTGTCTTCTGGGTTGTTGCGCTGTGTAGTCTGGTCGATGTTAACCAACGTTTCAGAGGTCATACTGCCTCCGTCATCAGGGCGATGAGTATGAAGATTTCTGTCTTCTGGGTTGTTGCGCTGTGTAGTCTGGTCGATGTTAACCAACGTTTCGGAGGTCATACTGCCTCCGTCATCAGGGCGATGAGTATGAAGATTTCTGTCTTCTGGGTTGTTGCGCTGTGTAGTCTGGTCGATGTTAACCAACGTTTCGGAGGTCATACTGCCTCCGTCATCAGAGTATGAAGATTTCTGTCTTCTGGGTTGTTGCGCTGTGTAGTCTGGTCGATGTTAACCAACGTTTCAGAGGTCATACTGCCTCCGTCATCAGGGCGATGAGTATGAAGATTTCTGTCTTCTGGGTTGTTGCGCTGTGTAGTCTGGTCGATGTTAACCAACGTTTCAGAGGTCATACTGCCTCCGTCATCAGAGTATGAAGATTTCTGTCTTCTGGGTTGTTGCGCTGTGTAGTCTGGTCGATGTTAACCAACGTTTCAGAGGTCATACTGCCTCCGTCATCAGAGTATGAAGATTTCTGTCTTCTGGGTTGTTGCGCTGTGTAGTCTGGTCGATGTTAACCAACGTTTCAGAGGTCATACTGCCTCCGTCATCAGGGCGATGAGTATGAAGATTTCTGTCTTCTGGGTTGTTGCGCTGTGTAGTCTGGTCGATGTTAACCAACGTTTCGGAGGTCATACTGCCTCCGTCATCAGAGTATGAAGATTTATGTCTTCTGGGTTGTTGCGCTGTGTAGTCTGGTCGATGTTAACCAACGTTTCAGAGGTCATACTGCCTCCGTCATCAGAGTATGAAGATTTCTGTCTTCTGGGTTGTTGCGCTGTGTAGTCTGGTCGATGTTAACCAACGTTTCGGAGGTCATACTGCCTCCGTCATCAGAGTATGAAGATTTCTGTCTTCTGGGTTGTTGCGCTGTGTAGTCTGGTCGATGTTAACCAACGTTTCGGAGGTCATACTGCCTCCGTCATCAGAGTATGAAGATTTCTGTCTTCTGGGTTGTTGCGCTGTGTAGTCTGGTCGATGTTAACCAACGTTTCAGAGGTCATACTGCCTCCGTCATCAGAGTATGAAGATTTCTGTCTTCTGGGTTGTTGCGCTGTGTAGTCTGGTCGATGTTAACCAACGTTTCGGAGGTCATACTGCCTCCGTCATCAGAGTATGAAGATTTCTGTCTTCTGGGTTGTTGCGCTGTGTAGTCTGGTCGATGTTAACCAACGTTTCGGAGGTCATACTGCCTCCGTCATCAGAGTATGAAGATTTCTGTCTTCTGGGTTGTTGCGCTGTGTAGTCTGGTCGATGTTAACCAACGTTTCAGAGGTCATACTGCCTCCGTCATCAGGGCGATGAGTATGAAGATTTCTGTCTTCTGGGTTGTTGCGCTGTGTAGTCTGGTCGATGTTAACCAACGTTTCAGAGGTCATACTGCCTCCGTCATCAGAGTATGAAGATTTCTGTCTTCTGGGTTGTTGCGCTGTGTAGTCTGGTCGATGTTAACCAACGTTTCAGAGGTCATACTGCCTCCGTCATCAGAGTATGAAGATTTCTGTCTTCTGGGTTGTTGCGCTGTGTAGTCTGGTCGATGTTAACCAACGTTTCAGAGGTCATACTGCCTCCGTCATCAGGGCGATGAGTATGAAGATTTCTGTCTTCTGGGTTGTTGCGCTGTGTAGTCTGGTCGATGTTAACCAACGTTTCGGAGGTCATACTGCCTCCGTCATCAGAGTATGAAGATTTATGTCTTCTGGGTTGTTGCGCTGTGTAGTCTGGTCGATGTTAACCAACGTTTCAGAGGTCATACTGCCTCCGTCATCAGAGTATGAAGATTTCTGTCTTCTGGGTTGTTGCGCTGTGTAGTCTGGTCGATGTTAACCAACGTTTCAGAGGTCATACTGCCTCCGTCATCAGAGTATGAAGATTTCTGTCTTCTGGGTTGTTGCGCTGTGTAGTCTGGTCGATGTTAACCAACGTTTCAGAGGTCATACTGCCTCCGTCATCAGAGTATGAAGATTTATGTCTTCTGGGTTGTTGCGCTGTGTAGTCTGGTCGATGTTAACCAACGTTTCGGAGGTCATACTGCCTCCGTCATCAGAGTATGAAGATTTATGTCTTCTGGGTTGTTGCGCTGTGTAGTCTGGTCGATGTTAACCAACGTTTCAGAGGTCATACTGCCTCCGTCATCAGAGTATGAAGATTTCTGTCTTCTGGGTTGTTGCGCTGTGTAGTCTGGTCGATGTTAACCAACGTTTCAGAGGTCATACTGCCTCCGTCATCAGAGTATGAAGATTTCTGTCTTCTGGGTTGTTGCGCTGTGTAGTCTGGTCGATGTTAACCAACGTTTCAGAGGTCATACTGCCTCCGTCATCAGAGTATGAAGATTTATGTCTTCTGGGTTGTTGCGCTGTGCAGTCTGGTCGATGTTAACCAACGTTTCGGAGGTCATACTGCCTCCGTCATCAGAGTATGAAGATTTCTGTCATCTGGGTTGTTGCGCTGTGTAGTCTGGTCGATGTTAACCAACGTTTCGGAGGTCATACTGCCTCCGTCATCAGAGTATGAAGATTTATGTCTTCTGGGTTGTTGCGCTGTGCAGTCTGGTCGATGTTAACCAACGTTTCGGAGGTCATACTGCCTCCGTCATCAGAGTATGAAGATTTCTGTCTTCTGGGTTGTTGCGCTGTGTAGTCTGGTCGATGTTAACCAACGTTTCGGAGGTCATACTGCCTCCGTCATCAGAGTATGAAGATTTCTGTCTTCTGGGTTGTTGCGCTGTGTAGTCTGGTCGATGTTAACCAACGTTTCGGAGGTCATACTGCCTCCGTCATCAGAGTATGAAGATTTCTGTCTCCTGGGTTGTTGCGCTGTGTAGTCTGGTCGATGTTAACCAACGTTTCAGAGGTCATACTGCCTCCATCATCAGGGCGATTCTTAGTAAGAAGATTTCTGTCTTCTGGGTTGTTGCGTTGTGTAGTCTGGTCGATGTTAACCAACGTTTCGGAGGTCATACTGCCTCCATCATCAGGGCGATGAGTATGAAGATTTCTGTCTTCTGGGTTGTTGCGTTGTGTACTCTGGTCGATGTTAACCAACGTTTCAGAGGTCATACTGCCTCCGTCATCAGAGTATGAAGATTTCTGTCTTCTGGGTTGTTGCACTGTGTAGTCTGGTCGATGTTAACCAACGTTTCGGAGGTCATACTGCCTCCGTCATCAGAGTATGAAGATTTCTGTCTTCTGGGTTGTTGCGCTGTGTAGTCTGGTCGATGTTAACCAACGTTTCGGAGGTCATACTGCCTCCGTCATCAGTGTATGAAGATTTATGTCTTCTGGGTTGTTGCGCTGTGTAGTCTGGTCGATGTTAACCAACGTTTCGGAGGTCATACTGCCTCCGTCATCAGAGTATGAAGATTTCTGTCTTCTGGGTTGTTGCGCTGTGTAGTCTGGTCGATGTTAACCAACGTTTCGGAGGTCATACTGCCTCCGTCATCAGAGTATGAAGATTTCTGTCTTCTGGGTTGTTGCGCTGTGTAGTCTGGTCGATGTTAACCAACGTTTCGGAGGTCATACTGCCTCCGTCATCAGAGTATGAAGATTTCTGTCTCCTGGGTTGTTGCGCTGTGTAGTCTGGTCGATGTTTACCAACGTTTCAGAGGTCATACTGCCTCCAACATCAGGGCGATTCTTAGTATGAAGATTTCTGTCTTCTGGGTTGTTGCGTTGTGTAGTCTGGTCGATGTTAACCAACGTTTCAGAGGTCATACTGCCTCCGTCATCAGAGTATGAAGATTACTGTCTTCTGGGTTGTTGCGTTGTGTAGTCTGGTCGATGTTAACCAACGTTTCGGAGGTCATACTGCCTCCATCATCAGGGCGATGAGTATGAAGATTTCTGTCTTCTGGGTTGTTGCGTTGTGTACTCTGGTCGATGTTAACCAACGTTTCAGAGGTCATACTGCCTCCGTCATCAGAGTATGAAGATTTCTGTCTTCTGGGTTGTTGCGCTGTGTAGTCTGGTCGATGTTAACCAACGTTTCAGAGGTCATACTACCTCCGTCATCAGAGTATGAAGATTACTGTCTTCTGGGTTGTTGCGTTGTGTAGTCTGGTCGATGTTAACCAACGTTTCAGAGGTCATACTGCCTCCGTCATCAGAGTATGAAGATTTCTGTCTTCTGGGTTGTTGCGCTGTGTAGTCTGGTCGATGTTAACCAACGTTTCAGAGGTCATACTGCCTCCGTCATCAGAGTATGAAGATTACTGTCTTCTGGGTTGTTGCGTTGTGTAGTCTGGTCGATGTTAACCAACGTTTCAGAGGTCATACTACCTCCGTCATCAGAGTATGAAGATTACTGTCTTCTGGGTTGTTGCGTTGTGTAGTCTGGTCGATGTTAACCAACGTTTCGGAGGTCATACTGCCTCCGTCATCAGAGTATGAAGATTTCTGTCTCCTGGGTTGTTGCGCTGTGTAGTCTGGTCGATGTTTACCAACGTTTCAGAGGTCATACTGCCTCCAACATCAGGGCGATTCTTAGTATGAAGATTTCTGTCTTCTGGGTTGTTGCGCTGTGTAGTCTGGTCGATGTTAACCAACGTTTCAGAGGTCATACTGCCTCCGTCATCAGAGTATGAAGATTACTGTCTTCTGGGTTGTTGCGTTGTGTAGTCTGGTCGATGTTAACCAACGTTTCGGAGGTCATACTGCCTCCATCATCAGGGCGATGAGTATGAAGATTTCTGTCTTCTGGGTTGTTGCGTTGTGTACTCTGGTCGATGTTAACCAACGTTTCAGAGGTCATACTGCCTCCGTCATCAGAGTATGAAGATTTCTGTCTTCTGGGTTGTTGCGCCGTGTAGTCTGGTCGATGTTTACCAACGTTTCAGAGGTCATACTGCCTCCGGAGGCAGACATCTTCGAAGTACAGAATGTTCACAAACAGTAAAATCAAAAGATCATTAATATTTCATTGTCACCGGGCATTGCGTTGGAACCTTTTAAGATGCTTTTTCTCCCCAAGAAATTAAATTTCATGCCAGATATTATCAACACAAACGCACTGACAACTACGTGAATGATTTCAGTGGTCTTACTATGTCACAGTTTCCTGTACGTCCTACAACTATATTATTATCTCAGGAAGCCTCTGTAAAACGCATACAGTCAGAAGAGATTTGATGCAGAAAAGATACTGAGCCTTTAGAAGAAAAAAATAATAATTAAGGTGTCGGATATGAAGTTTCAGATAGAACAGTAGCTTAATTAGTGCTGGTTAATTAAGTTTTGAAGAAAGAAGGCGAACGGGGAATGGTAGGCGTCGTACAGCTGTAAGAGGGATAGGAATGCTATAACTCATGGACACATCGTAAGACTGCAGTTCCACACAACCTGTTCTAAGAGCCCTGGATTTTTAAGCCATTAATCCTGAATTTGACAGTGTGCGTGATACGTGCCTATGGAGAGGGCTTCTGTTTCGTAAACTATAAGAAGACAAAAAAAAAAAAGAGAGATGGGAAATTATAAGACGAAGACTCGTGTGGCGTCTGCATGATTTGTATTTGCTTATTACATTCAACCGTGCTTTAATTTTATTAAATTAACGACATAGAAGTGAGAGTGTTAATAGCGGCATCTTAGAGACAGCGAAGGGAAGTTTCTCGGCCTAGACACAGGGAACACAGACTCGCCCTTTGAAATCCAAAGCTCGTCTAAACACCGCAACCACACAACACACTGAAAACATGTAACAAAATTGCTCTTAACTTCCAATGAAACAGAACAGAAACTTTTAAACAAACTGTACCGGAAAATTTCAAGGGATTCATAGCCTTCTTCCGTCGTGTGCCAACATTTCGGATGGATATTCCATCCACAAAACACCCCCTGAAGATGGAAGCACAACACTAGACGATGCAGTAACCCAAAGTAACGCCATCTCCATTAAGGTCCGTATAAATGTCAAATACTACTTCATTAACTTGTATTACAGAGAGACACACATGTATCTATGTATATATATATATATATATATATTTATATATATGGATAAATAGATAGACAGAACTGGTTTTACCGTACGAGAATCTTCGGTCGGTAACCACAAAGCTCCTGTGATAAGCGTGGAGAATCTCTGTTTAGACGAGACGTCAGGCTGAAAAATGTACAGATTGCATGTTCGACCTCTCCTTATATTGGTTTTAATCTCTGGCGATGTTCCTTTTATAGAGCAGATTGAAAAAGCCTGTGTTCATACACTGCAGCTCTAATACCCCCTCAAACCGCTTGGTTCTCTTGCTTAATAAATGTTATTGCAAAAAATACCCTTATTCCTACTAGAGACATCGAAGGCCGACAGAAACATCCATAGCTTAAGTGTATTGTAATGTATCGAGTGTTTAACGAGGAATGAATTCGTGTTTTGACTTCGAAAAATTGATACGTTCACTGCATTTACAGCTACTAAATTACCCTTTGAAGCCGAATCTTGTATAAAATGTATTTAAGAATTCAGCCCGTACCGCGAAGAAAACACTACACTTCACCATTACGAAGATCGACTGGTTAACGCTGTTTAAGAAAATAATCGCTGTTTATAACGAGACACGAGAGAGAGATAGAGAGAAAGAGGAAATTCGTGGGGGAGAAGTGAGAGACACTTCGATATCTGGGGGGGGGGGGAGAAAGAGCATCTTATAGCTAGAAGGTCCCCAGGCAATGCCCGCTCGTCCTTCTGTTAAGGATAAAGTAAGAGTGAAGGCGTTAGTGTGATGATTGGCATAAAAGACGGAATTTTGAAATTTTGTATTAGAGAAAGCTGAGGCTATTAATTTGGAAGTTTAATACATAATTTAGAAGTTCCTACTGAGGGGAGGGGGGGTAAATTTTGACGGCGTTAAGGGGTGGTAAATTTTGATTAATTTGAATCGGGAGGGCTGCATGAGAAGCTTGCAGTGGCAACTTGGAACTTGGGAACCATCTCAGCATTTGCTTGAAGACAGAGGAAAACCAAGGAAAACCTGTGTCGAGATGGCCGAATGAGATACGCGTTACGTACATAATATTTAAGAATTCAGTCCGTACCGCGAAGTAAACACCACACTTCACCATTAGATAGATCAAATGGTTAACGCTGTTTAAGGAAATAATCGCTGTTTACAAAAAGAATCCGATAATCATAAGAAACACACGAATTAAAAACTAAAAGCTAGTGATTGTTAAAGTAGGTGGTACATATAGTTACCACTGGGCTTTATTATTATGACGAAGCAGTCCTCTTTAAAAAGCTAACAGTTGCTAATCAACAAATTTTCTGCCTTCATGAAAGCCGAAGTTTCATCACAAAACGCCACTTAATCAATCCTGAGCCAGATACATCCAATCCATAACCTTCAATCCTATTCCACAGCATCCATTTTAAAAGTAACCTCTCATCTACTACTAGGTCTACCGAGTGGTCTATTTCCTTCAAGTTCGCCAATCACAATTTTTTATTCACATTCATTTCTCCATGCGTGTTACGTGCCCCGCCTATCTAATCCGACAAGTTTCACACCCACACGATTTATTTCATACATAATCTGAGGTCTAAACTACACTAAAACATCGATAAGATTTCACGCAGTTTTTTTATAAGAAAAATATTCACTTACGTGTCATAAAATGTGGTCCAATTAAAAGAGATCAACTGCGTTTTGATCTGTCTTTTCACTGCTATAAACGTTTTTATACGTGGAATACTCATACTGCATTGCTATCTGGCGGAGATATCTCGCAGCGGTGGAACTATAAACCTCGTTCAAAGCTGAGGACCTATTATCACGTAGGACTATAGCGATACCACTCGGCACATTCACGCTTAACATAAAAGTGTAATTATTTACGTAGGTAGCCATAACATTACTTCCAAAGCCCAATAAAGTACATTTGTTGTAAATAACGTTACTTCTGGCGGCCACATTGAACATGGCTGCCGTGGTTAAAAGTTTTAAGTACCAGATCATATCAACGCTTAACGTAACGTAATAAGCTTACTTAAAAGTATTGCCATCAGTTCTGTAGACAAGTGCTATAGTCTCGTAATGTAATAAACCAGCTCAATTTATGATTTCCTTCCACGAAATGAACGCATAATGGGGAGTTACTGATTCCCCACCATTTAATATATACATTTATAATCACCAATAGAAATTCTTTCGAACTCAGTATTGGATTTATATACACTAGACAGTGTTTGGCGAATTTAATTTTGATTTTAAAGTCTATTATAAAGAATAAAGTTTGACGCCATCCATTGCCTGAGGTATATTTGATATAAACAACGTTTCGGGAGTTCACTCTACTCATATATTCAAGTGATTTGTTGTCATTATACTGACACTTCTTTACTGTCAAAGACGGTGGCTGGTATTGAATCTGGGACCTTTAGAATAATGGACTAGTACACTCCAATAACTCACCCCGACGTTCTAATGTCCCTAATAACACAAGAAAGTGTCAATAAGACAGGTAATGAACCTAAGACGGGAACACAGCCAAATATCGAAACGTCCAACATAGCGTAACAAAAATTCAGATAATCATTCGAAAATCTATCGACTGAAAATTGTCAATACATTTTGAGGTTCAATTGGATCCTTACGTCTTCCTCTGTTATATTCTTAATCTCACAGACATCAACCCATATAGATCAAATATTTAGATAACAGTTTCAAATTCCATTCGGTACACAATTATTTATCAACGTTTATACAAATGCAGACTTTATGATCGTCAAATTATCAATCTCTGTTTCAGTTCTAGTAAAGGGTTTAAAAAAAATCTTTATATTTATAGAGTTTGGGCTACTAACATTGTCATTAAACCAACCATGGCACATACGTAATAATTGGTAATCCAAACATGGCGACGATAGTCAATATAAACATTCTACATTAGATTTTACCAGCATCTATCTGCATAAGGAACAAGTGTTTGGTACTAATAGTTTACTGTCAAGGGATTTTAGGCCTTATGGAATCAAATTCATAAATACGTCTGTTTATTGCTTTAAAATTTTCCATCGTACTCGCAATAAGACAGCATATCTTTATAACAAAATAATGTTTGTTAACTAATCTAAGATAAAAATGTTATTATTGAGGCCAATATGGGTAACAGGTTGACCACAGAGTGGCGAAGAGTCTGAAGATGAATTCGTTGTGAGATGTCACCGACGTTTCGGAGGCGTTTTCTGCTTCCATCATCAGGAATCGCACTGAAGATTATTTCCATGCAGTAAACCCTCTGACGGAAGAAACTGTTTTGGTCACCCATGACATAAAAAGTTTGATAACGCCGTATTGCACTTTGGGACCGGCTGATGAGCTCGTTAGACCCCCCTCACCTCTCCCCTTACATGGTGAACCGATTGCCGGTCGCTTCGTCTCTCTCTGGCTTCTAATTGGATCACATTCCAACCGGCAGCAGAGTAATGGACCAATTAGATGCAGTAGCGGAGGCAGAAACCGATCACCGGCCACGACAGCCAAACTGAGGGACAATGATCAAGGGAGCTCTGCACCTTATTGTACTGCAGAAATATGTAACGAAGCGAAAATGATGAAAATTTAAAGGAAAATTTAACAAAACATAAATTCGGAAATTTGTCGGTTAAAGTGCGTTACTCACATTACCGACTGAGCTACTGTTCCTAATAATATCGCACATTACCGACTGAGCTACTGTTCCTAATAATATCGCACATTACCGACTGAGCTACTGTTCCTAATAATATATAACCCCTACACTTACTAACTTCTTTTCAATGGATACTAAAAAGAAAATTAAAAATATAACGTTATATTGTGAACAAATCAAATTATCTGATGCAAAACTTTTAAAAAGAATATTTAAATTCATATTTCTTCTCGTTAAATTCGCCACCCAGAGACCGAAATATGTTTATCGATTAATCATATCGATGTTACATTGTTTCGGTATCCTTCGCGGTCTCCACGACGAGTATCTAATCGCCAATATGGCGCCAGCCCGAAACGATCCGGCACATCATTGCTTCCATACAATAAGTTGGCGCTGAGCGTGTTTTGTTTCGTTTTTCATTTGCCACACACAACATTGTAGTAGCTACCGGCCCTAGTGTATAATGGGATCTGCGCCTCGAAGGAACTGGAGTGGTCACTCTCCGTTCCTTAACTGAAGCCTTTCCGCACTTTTTAAATAACTGAAGGTGAAGTTCTTGATTTCAACACCTATGACGCTGGTGTACCGGTAAATCTCTCGACATGCATTCGGGAGCTCTTAGATTCTAATCTAGCACGCGTTACGGAGCTAAACAGTTTATTTGGTTTGAAATTTTTAAAATTCATAACGCGCCTTAATTTATTTACGAATTATTTAACGACGCTGTCAATAGCTGAGGTTTTACAGTGTCGAATAATATAAATACATTTAATATTCAATAACTCTCCATCTTCTCGACATTTTATGTTTTTCGTATAATTTTCAGTGCAAACAGCGATTATTTCATTAAACAGCGTTAAACATTTGATCTTCGTAATGGTGAAGAGTAGTGTTTTCGTCGCGGTACGGACTCTCTGTTTAAATATTATGTACGTAGCGCGTGTCTCATTATAAACAGCGATTATTTCATTAAACAGCGTTAAACATTTGATCTTTGTAATGGTGAAGAGTTGTGTTTTCTTCGCGGTACGGACTCTCTGTTTAAATATTATGTACGTAGCGCGTGTCTCATTATAAACAGCGATTATTTCATTAAACAGCGTTAAACATTTAATCTTTGTAATGGTGAAGTGTAGTGTTTTCTTCGCGGTACGGACTCTCTGTTTAAATATTATGTACGTAGCGCGTGTCTCATTATAAACAGCGATTATTTCATTAAACAGCGTTAAACATTTGATCTTCGTAATGGTGAAGAGTTGTGTTTTCTTCGCGGTACGGACTGAATTCTTAAATATTATTAGGTTTTCTTTATTTTATATTGTGATCGAAGACCATTTTATCGCACGCTACATATGTATATATTATTGGTCTTCAAAAACACCAAATAAATCAATAATTTTTTATTTTATGTTAGAAACCTCAAGCATAACACGAAACACGTTAAATATACAAATCTACGCCAATAAATATGTCGATATATTGGCCGTTTGATATATATCGATTCTTAAAACAATAAGCGATCAACGAATAGAAAATATTTTTTTTGAAACAAAAAAATATCTGACGTCAAAATATCTATCCCTTCTTGTTGATTTGTACTTAAGAAAAAAAATCATTATTCTCGTTTAATTACAGTATCCATGGTGATTTAGAAACACGATTATCGCACATATTTATTTGTCATTAGTGTTTTTAAAATATTACATTTATTCAGATTCAAAGTTGTCTGATTTCGTGACAAGAAATTTGCTACGTAGCGACGGCGACCAAACCTACTCCTCCAGCTGATGCCGTAATGGACGACACGATCATAAAGTCTCAGAGACACATCAAAACAGGATTGCGTTCTTATTAGGTTGGTTAATTGGGGGGAAATTCCGCGTTGCCTGTTACAGGTGAGGACCTCTGCCGACAAACAGCTGTACCATCTGTTTCTGAGAGACAAGTTATCTGTGACCCGCCTCTGGAAGGCAGGCCTTCTTCTGGATGGCGTCAGACTCCCAGCTTATAGTAACGTGTACTCCGCTGCAGTAATGGAGTACGCTAACTCCAGGGAGCTAAATTATTAAAATATATAATAAAATTCAGGTCAATACACAAACTTTATTTAGATGTTAAAATTTAAAATTGTAGTGAATGAAGGCGCTCTATTGTAACATCGTTGTAGCGATGAATGGCGCAAATTTTAAATTTTAAATTTTAACATCTAAATAAAGTTTGTGTATTGACCTGAATTTTATTATATATTTTAATTATAAAACACAAACATGACGCATTTAAACCAAGAGCTAAATTATCTTCAGAAAATAGTAGCAATAGATGTATTTTGGGACTCAACATTTCACGAGGGTCCATATTTGAGCAATACCTGACAAAAGCTCTGTTTATTCAAGACATAATTCAATATTGACCTTAGGTTTTGCGACTAAAGTTTCGTGTTCATTTCTCGTCGTTGTCATATAATTTTACGTGTCCAGTCCGTCTAATCCACGATTTCATTTGCCTGATACAATTTCGTAAACGGTTGAAGTTACGAAGTTCCATATTATGAAATGTATTTTTAGGTCTACACGATTTAAGTATTATTTATTTTCAGTTCCAGAGACAAGCTTTAGATGGTACAGTTTCTTTAAATTAAAAAATCAGACGCTGTGTTATGTTACATAATAAACTTATCGTAAAAAAAACGTGCTTTAATTTGGTCCAAGAATTGCCACACTCATTATCCGCTGATTAATTGTACAGATGCATTCTTTGTGTGTTACTGTACTTGTGAAAAGGCTGTAGACCACACGTTGGGCCCTCCACCCGGAATTAACTCAAATTACGTCATCCTACAGAACTTCAGAGACAGAACCATCCGGGCTCCAGGCTCCATAATGTACAACGTGAAACCTGTCCAAATATTAATAACCTTATATCTTAATTAAGCTTAATTATGTTAAGAAGTTTTATAATGTTATGGTTTTTCAAAGAAAACCGTCACATCCACAGCCAGTTCAATCCAATCTGTACCTTCATATCGTGTTTACGTAAAATACATTATCAATATATTTCTTCCTCGCTAAAGCTGGCTTCTAATGAAACACGAAAGTAAGACAGAATACTTTGTTTCAGTTTTTAAATGTTAACCGAAATACCACGGCTAACACACGTTTGTACATCCATTTCATCCTGATGTATTTTGGTTTTACCGATGAGCTAATTTCCATCCTCACATCCACCCCGCCTAAAATACTGTATCTTAAAACGGTTTGTTGGTTATGTTAATAGCGCCGTCTTTTGTTTCAAGTGATTCATTCGGAATCCATCCGGTAGGAGCTCTGCTGCTGTTAACCTGTCTGACCTTCCCCCCTGAAGCCAGCAATTTTAACAAGCTAGATTCCACTTCTTACTACTCCTGCCTTAATTATTTTCTCGGAGCTCTGTAATGCACTATAACCACTTAACATTATAAGACGAACGATGATGAAGTTTAATAAAAAAGTGAAGAGGGAATAGAAACAAAAAGGCATCTGGTATCCACCCTTACCCCCAGAACTAATAACACTTCTGGAACTGGAGAGTTTTCAACCCTGATACTTATTTATTCATAGAATATACTTACGATCGCCAATGCAGCTTCAGATACTAAAAAAAATAATTATAGAGGGAGATATTTAATTCAAAATTTGTGGGATAATTACTAAAATCTGTGAACCCTGTCAACTACTTCGTAGGAAATTTAAATTACGTCATGGCATCTACTTAAGTTATTTAATAATTCCAGCGTCGTAAATGCGTATCTCAAGACAGAAAGTTCAATGTTTGCTTTCTTGGCGTCAACGAGAATGGTATGGTTTGATTGTTAAACCTCGATAGCGGTTTCCCCCCCTGTTAAAAACGGTGGTAAGTATATGTGCCACATACTTAAATATTCACTAACTATTCATTTTACCCATAGAGTGCATTCACGTCTTTCATATAGCGATTATTTCTTTAAACAGCGTTAACCAGTTGATCCCTGTAATGGTGAAGAGTTGTGTTTACTTCGCGGTACGGGCTGAATTCTTAAATATTATGTACGCAGTGCGTGTCTCATTATAAACAGCGATTATTTCCTTAAACAGCGTTAACGATTTGATCTTTGTGTTGGTGAAGTGTAGTGTTTTCTTCGCGGTACGGACTCTCTGTTTAAATATTATGTACGTAGCGCGTGTCTCATTATAAACAGCGATTATTTCCTTAAACAGCGTTAGCCAGTTGATCTTTTGTAATGGTGAAGTGTTGTGTTTTCTTCGCGGTACGGGCTGGATTATTAAATATTATGCACGCAATGCGTGTCTCATGATAAACAGCGATTATTTCCTTAAACAGCGTTAACCAGTTGATCTTTTGTAATGGTGAAGTGTTGTGTTTTCTTCGCGGTACGGGCTGGATTATTAAATATTACGCAGATGAAAAATTGAGAGAGTGGGTGGGTTTAAAGGAAGTTCAGGCTGACTTCCAAAGTAACAAGCAGACACGCTCGGCATGAAGTTGCCACAAATTACAAATTAACCTTTAAAAGTCACGAAAAAATATTTTACGTTGTTTTCGCGTGGGGTTATAGAAGTGACTCTAATTGGTCTTGATCATGCATTATGAAGTCACAAGATGCATAAATCGTAGTTCTGTTCGCGTGGTCTCAAACCCTCCAATTTATATGTCTGTTACGCCTAAAACTTCTTTTGATTTAGTGCACAAATGGTTAAACTTGCTTCAAAATGTTATGTAGTGAGGCACGATTTCTCGGTACGTGATAACAATTTGAGAAAGTTTCGAGGTGGGGCCGATGTTCCACTGAGGACCTGCAATCTCTTTCTCTTTTCCAGGTCTCCAAACAACTCAACGCTTACTTACTTCGTATTCATGACATCTTCGAACTTAACCTCAAAATTCTGAGTTTTCTCAGACTTTATATGATCGTCAATGTTGTCAAAGGCTCTGCGTGTTATGAAAGACAGTCAATGTGTTTCAAAATTCTGTAAGAACTTCTTATTTCATTATTATTTTATATTTATAAAGAAATGGTAAGAATTATCCCCGAATAAAATTTCGTAGTAATACGTGACGTACTTTTTTTCCACCCATTTAGCACGATCCAGTAAAACAATCAGATTTTGCTGTAAGTTTCACAATAAAAACTTTATAAGCATTGATTCCTTGATCCTTACCTTTATGTGTGTCATGCGATGATAGTAGAGGTTGGAGCTGGCAGTGAAACGTTTGCCACACACCTGGCACTGGTGTGGTTTTTCCCCGCTGTGGATGCGTCGATGTGTGTTGAGAGAACTCGATGTGGAGAACCCTTTGCTGCAAACGAGGCACACGTGTGGCTTCTCACCTGAGCACAACATTTATATGTTATAGGCTGTGAAGTTCGCCGACCGTGGGGGCTGTCAGAGTATAATTTAAAAGCAGTGAAACAGAGACGCAGTCTTCAGAATGGAATATTAATACGAACCTCATTTAAAGATTCTGAAAATGTATGACGTAAGGAAGTCAGATATGTAAACTTTTTCTGTATTAAATATTCATTTGATATAAAGTTGTGGTTAACCCAAAACAAAGTATCTGAGGTAATTTAACTTATCTTTGCTTTAGATAACGAAGTCTTTCTGTTCTTGCTACAGAACAACGCACATTAAGGAATTGTATGGTCAAAAACCCGTATACAATTCGCACCAAAACACGTAATGAACTTATGACGACACAGAATTATTAATATAACTAAACTGTGAATGATATTAATGTAATTAAAGTAAGCGGGAAATAAAACAAAAGGAAAAAAGAAGAATCAGCAGATAAAATGGAAGAACGCAGAGGGAGACAGGCGATTGGATTTTGCTGGCTCAGGACAGGGACCAGGGCTAACTGGTTAGTTGGTTAGTTAGAGGGAGAGAGAGAGGGGAAAGAGAGAGAAACTATGGATTAAAGAAAGAAGAAAGAAGGGAGGAGACATGGACAGATGTCGGAACCTAACCTAACCTAACCTAACCTAAACTAACCTAACCTAACATAACCTAACCTAAAGTAACCTAAACTAACCTAACCTAACATAACCTAACCTAACGTAACCTAACCTAACCTAAAGTAACCTAAACTAACCTAACCTAAAGTAACGTAAACTAACCTAACCTAACCTAACCTAACCCAACACAACCTAACCTAACCTAAAGTAACCTGACATAACCTAACCTGACATAACCTATCCAATCCTAACCTAACCTAACCTAAAGTAACCTAACCTAAAGTAACCTAACCTAAAGTAACCTAACCTAAAGTAACCTAAAGTAACCTAACCCAACACAACCTAACCTAACCTAACATAACCTAACGTAACCTAACCTAACCTAAAGTAACCTAAACTAACCTAACCTAAAGTAACGTAAACTAACCTAACCTAACCTAACCTAACCCAACACAACCTAACCTAAAGTAACCTGACCTAACCTAACCTGACATAACCTATCCAATCCTAACCTAACCTAACCTAAAGTAACCTAACCTAAAGTAACCTAACCTAACCTAACCTAACCCACCGGTGTGCGTTCGCATGTGCCTCTTGAGTAACGACGGTCGGTCGAACGCCTTGCCACAAACTTCGCACGGAAGTAGCGTCCTCTCGCCCCGTGGTGGGCGGGATTTGGGCGAGGGCTGGAGCAGGGTAGCGCAGGCGTCGTGACGTAGCGTGTCCAGGAGATCGCCGGCCGAGGACGCGGCAGATGACAGCGACTCACCAGATACTGACTTGCGCTCATCAGTGTCGCCACCGCTGGGAGGTGAGGAGGAGATGAAGACCCGGGACAGCAGAGACATCGAGAGGTCCAGCGGGGAGTCTGAAAACGAGGTAATACGTGGCAGTCCCCAGGGTGCTTTTACGTTACAGTTACGTCTACCTTATATTCTTAAGGCAGTCTATATTCGGGGTATTAAAACAAAATATTAAATATAAAAATGTTATCTGTTGTTTTAAGGGGGGCAAAATCTGGTCTTTCACGTTAAGGAACGGACAGAGACTGAGAAACTTTCAGAACAGAGTAATGAAGATAATATTTAGACCCCAAGACGGATGAAGAACGCAATATAATGACCACTTCCATGATTTGTGTTTATCACGACGTATAATCATGGCGATCAAATCAATTAGGATGATATGGGCGTGGCAAGGGGAAATGAGAGATGCGTACAAATTTTTTTTCTGGAACGCCTGAAGGGAGATCACTTGGAAGACCTAGGTGTGTATGGAAGGATAATATTAAAATTTATCTTAAGAAAATATGTTACATGTCCGAATCCAGATTTAAACCGGGTACCTCCCTCAGACATAGACCGGATTCAGTATTGCATTATTCATCATCTGAAATTTAACTTGTTTGTTAATTCTGTACTTTGTTAATAAGCGTCCAAGTTCATAGTAAGGCAGTAATTAAATTAAATTAATCTATTAATCTATGTATTTAATCAGTTGATCAGTCCGTCGAACATTTATCAATTTATCCACTCATTTATTTACCCAACCAGTTCCTTCCGAAGAGACAGCCTACATTAAAATGTTTATTACGTCATAATATCAAACACTTTTCCCTTCTTTCATGCGATACACATCACTAGGCGATATTACAAATTTCCCCCGTCTTGAACAGGCCTGAAATACATTGGTAATCTGGAAGAATCAACGTATATAAACATCGCATAGCGACAAAGACCACAAACAATGAGCGTCCAAGCAACCGAGAGTTTGAGAAGGGCCTTCAGAATTCAAAGAAGCGGCCTTGTTACTAGTTTGGTAACCATAACAACCTGGTACGCTGTAGCCAATAAACGCGAGCAGAATTCCCTGGCCGCTATCAATTTCCCTTCAGACAGCTATCATCAAAACAGATGAGCCCATTGTATTACGAGAATGTGAGAACAAGGTTATCATTCAACAAAGCGATGTACAGTCCCGAACAAAATGAAATGACTGGAAGTTTGCTCACAGATACCCTTCTCCTTTATATAACGGGCATTTGACGAGAAATATTTGGAGCTAACAGAGGTTAATTCAGTATAAAAACAAACCAAATAACATTAGACGGGTATTATGAATAGCACGCATAGTATGTTTATAAATACATACAAAATTTTGGTCGTGAAACCTCAAGGTAACACTGGAGACAGAAACTTAGACGGGAGGATAATATTAAAATTGGTGTTATAATAATGTTAAGTTACGAATTTGTAAGATATTGTAGGTGAGTCATATTGTGATTTTATTTAAAAATAGTATTAAAATATATTAAAATTGTCCGTCAATCACAATAAAGTAATATAAGATAATTAAATGGTTAAAATATTATTAAATGTTCCATATGTAAATCGAGTACTCGATACGGAACAAAGGATAATATTTTAACCATTTAATTATCTTATATTACTTTATTGTGATTGACGGACAATTTTAATATATTTTAGTTACGAATTTGATTCAACTGGCTCATACATAGTTCAAGTTTTGCAGTAGGTTAATCCAGCAAAGGGTCGTTGGTTTCCACAGAAGTGTTGAGACCACGTTTCAAACAGAGGAGACGTAACTTGTCGGCTTCTGTAGCTGCACTCAGTTCAGTGTGAACCGACCTTGTCCACCTGCTCTAACACACACCCAAGCTGGGAGGAATTTCTTCACAGCTACCGTCGAGGCTTCTGAAGCCACCGCCTGGCGTTTTAGACGAATGCAGATTTTCATTCGTACACAATCGAGCCACGGTATTTATTTATTTATTATTTTATTTAGTGTTCTGTCTGAGGACAGGTCCATATGAACAGGATCCTTCCATCCTTTTCTCGGACTGGGACCTGTTCATATACGTTCTTGGCAGATGATCCAGAAGTGGTTTGCCATTGCCTTCTTCTGTGTGTGAATGGAGTAATTGTTGGGATGCCACGGAGGAAAACTCCGTGTTGCCTAGACCACGGCCTTGCCCAACACAAGTTATAAATTCGGGCACCGCCGGGAATCGAACCCGAGACCCCCAGGATTACAAGGCCAGCGTTCTAACCGCTAGACCACCTCATCTTATTATTATTTAGTGTTCTGTCTGACGACAGGTCCATATGAACAGGATCCTTCCATCCTTTTCTCGGACTGGGACCTGTTCATATACGTTCTTGGCAGATGATCCAGAAGTGGTTTGCCACCGTGGCTCATTCGATAATACCATGATATTAATAAAAAGTTTAATGAACATCGGTCTTTTTTATCAGTGGGGACACACGAAAATACGTTTGGCTTTACTTTGAAAGTAAAGCAAGTTGATATATACCAGTGATTGAAATAGCCCCTAAAGAAACAAATGAAAGCGGTCGTCGATTAAGGTTTCCATAGCAGCGCGTTCTGCTGGACAGCACAATAGAGCGATGTATGCTAAAACTATGTATCCATGGGCATTTCTGGCGGGCGGCGGGAGGGGACTACATAAAACGGTATGCCAACATTATACCGCGATCTATAAAAAAAAAAAAAAAAAAAAAACGCGTATGTCTCTCTGCTGAGAAGCCATTTTGTTTGAACTCTTACCGACAGTAAAGTCTATTCAGAGCACCTGAAAAACGGATAGATAATATTTATTGCAGTCTTCAAAATGATTTTTTGTTTTGCTGAGCGTTGTGGGAATGGTGGTACTGAACCCAAAGAGCGAATTAACCAGATAAATCTTCACTCAAAACCTCGAGTTACCACCAAATTCAAAAGCGTCGTGATATTACTTAAGTGTTAAGCTTAATTATTTGTAATTCTGTTGACAATCAATGACTTTTCATTTTGCATACATTGAAATTAACGTGTTTCGTATGACTTTAAACACAAACAGCGATTATTTCCTTAAACAGCGTTAACCAGTCGATCTTTGTAATGGTGAAGTGTTGTGTTTTCTTCGCGGTACGGACTGAATGTTTAAATATTATGTACGCAGTGCGTGTCTCATTATAAACAGCGATTATTTCCTTAAACAGCGTTAACGATTTGATCTTCGTAATGGTGAAATGTGGTGTTTACTTTGCGGTACGGACTCTCTGTTTAAATATTACGTACGTAGCTCGTGTCTCATTATAAACAGCGATTATTTCCTTAAACAGCGTTAACCAGTCGATCTTTGTAATGGTGAAATGTGGTGTTTACTTTGCGGTACGGACTCTCTGTTTAAATATTACGTACGTAGCTCGTGTCTCATTATAAACAGCGATTATTTCCTTAAA
Source organism: Zootermopsis nevadensis (assembly GCF_977971745.1). Taxonomy (NCBI): domain Eukaryota; kingdom Metazoa; phylum Arthropoda; class Insecta; order Blattodea; family Termopsidae; genus Zootermopsis; species Zootermopsis nevadensis. The sequence continues at coordinate 1,831,881 of NW_028259163.1, forward strand.
CAGCGTTAACCAGTTGATCTCTGTAATGGTGAAGTACTGTGTTCTCTTTGCGGTACGTACTGAATATTTTATAATACAAACAAAACGGAATTATTGCTACGTGACTGTTCCAATTCTAATAATTATTTCAGAGATATTATAAAATTTATTGAGATACGTCTGGAATTACTTCATCAAATATATATTGTACCCACACAAATACTGTTCCAATCAGCTGGACGCCAACACATTACAGCTCCGCCTATAACTTTGGATTAGAATGAACAGATAAATTAACCCCTAAATATTACTTAAATGTCCAGCGTGTACCTTGCGTAGGTTGTAAACAAGTATGTAAGGCTTATAAAGTCTGCTGAGGGGAGGATTTAATGACAGTGGCTATAGATAGACCTACATTTTAAAAAAACATCTTTACAAGACATTAATAATCAACCCTCTGTATGCTGTAAAAGTGAGACTATTTATTACTCGGATTAATTCAGTATAACATATAACCTCTGAAAAAGACGGTGAAAGGAGAGGGAAATTTATAATGTAATAAACAATATATCATAATTTAAATGACGATGTTGATTAACGATTAAACTCGCAAACTCATTTGCATAAATACAACATAAAGGAATATTTCAAAAACCAAAATTACAAAAGATATATTTTTCATTATGCGGAAAAATAAAAAGATTTCAGAATAAAGATGAAAAGACAGATTTGTCAATTCGAACAGAGTTTCTGTTTTTGAAAAGTTAAATAGGTTGATGGGATACATTCTGAGGCACCCGGGATTGGTTAATTTGGTAATGGAAGGAACAGTTGAAGGGAGGAATTGTAGGGGGAGACAAAGATTGAAATACGTGACGTAGATTTTTGAGGACGTGAGCTGCAAAATAATATGTGGAAATGAAGAGATTGGCGTAACATAGACGAAAATGGAGTACCACATCAAACCAGTCGAAAGACTGATGACAAACAAACAAACAAACAAATTGGATAGACACGTGACTGTAAATTATAAATTCAGACAAATATGGAAGTGATCGAGGTCTCGTGTATTCCTAGAGGGCGTTAATAACACCAAGAAAAACTTCAGTTTTCATAACCACAATAAACGGGATTCAAACTTGGTACCTTCAGGACGTGGACCAGACGCCTTACCGCTGAGCAAACCCACTTGATGCTTCTAAGGAGAATCGGATATTAGGTTAGGTTGACACTTAAAAGGAATTTATAACGATACGTTGTTTCTAGACGGACATGAAAACGGATATAATCAGCCGACGTCGGCAAGATTTTAAAAGCGAAACATTTCAGTAATGCCCATGTGCATTACCGGCTTAAAATATTGCGCATGTCCGCTGGGACCAAGGAATTCTAAAGTCTATTGTTTTTGGTCTTATAACGTCGAGGAATGTCGTGAGCTATTCCGCGCATGCTCTGTCATTCAATATCTTTTCGGATGTTTAGAATATTATTCCCTGTATGTTGGAGAATAGGTGAGCTTACATTGTGTAAACCACAAAGTGTACCATAAATATAACCACTGCCCACACTTGTAAATAACTTCTTACCTGTTCCCGGCTTACAATCCTACTTTGTGACATTTTTTTAAGGATCTCGCAGCAGTGACGATGGTCTGAGTTGGGCCCCTAACATACCGACGTTTCGGCGAAACATAAACTGCTTGACAGGTCACAAAGACCAACCAATAAACTATTTCAGTAACGCATAAAAGACCAATCAATACGAAAGAAAATTTAGTTCAATATACAGTTGAGAAGCAGATCACGGAAAAGTCGTATTTTTTAGAAATAAAAAGGAAGACTCAAAATCTGTTACACCACAAGACTCATTTAACAACTTTATATATATATATATATATTTCCTCCCTTTTACAGTTAACTTCCTTTCAGAAAGACAGACGATAATATTTCTTTTCTGGGACTCAACAGTTCATAAGCCTGTTAACAAAAGCTTAATACTAAAACATTTCATAAGTCAGTTCATTATCAATAAACGTCAATCACTGAACTTCGTGGTTAAATGATATCACTTCTGCTTCGTATTCGGAAGGTCCCAGGTTCAATTCTCTGCCCGGAGACCGGCTACCCCGACTGAGATATTTTGTTTTCCTCAGTCTCTCCAAGTAAATGCCTTTTCCTTCCAGATCCTTTCCAGTTCACTATTATTCTCTCATCAGACGCTATATAATCGTTAAGTAAACTATAAATAATAAATGTTAATCATCGGGCAACAAGGTTTCTGAACCTGAGGGACAAACGTGTTGGAAAAGATATCATGAGTTCATAATGTCTATCGTCATGGCAACAGAGGTGATAAGCTAGGAACAACAATAATATCATGACCTTGATGCAGTCGGTATGTCACGTGCTACTGGTAGTGAACACTTCGGCCACGTACAGAACGCACGTCGTTAATGATAGGGATGTACGGGCCAATGCTATGTAAATACAAAGCATGACTCTGTGATTTCACGAGACGCAATTCGTTCAAGCATCGGTTCTCCAAAGTCATCAACAAAAATAAATAAATAAACATCCCACCGCACCTCAACACTTTTTTTTCGCTATTAAAAATGTGTAAACAAACAATTTATCCGTGTCTCGTCCAATGAGGAAAGTTCCAGAACCCCGGATAAAAAAAAATGTATAGGTCAGAGATTTGTTGTTTTATTTTCCGGAGACGAGAATTTCAATCTACAGAGAAGTCTCGTGAGTGACGAATCACAACAAACAATTGAACCTCGTTAACTTCCCTCTGGCTGCCGTGATGGAACCACCTCACACTTCTCCGTCGTCATGGAGACCGTAATTATTTGTTGCCTGAACCAATCAGAAGCGCTTTTCATTGTTCATACAACTTCTGTTAGATTATGGGGTTATTTCAGAATACAAAACGCCTTCGAAAGACGTCCACGTCTTCTTAATTTCATATCTACAAGCAAAAGTGAGGAGAGCTCGTGTCTGTCCGTATGCTTATTCTATGAAACTACTAGATTTCGATGAAATTTAGTATGAACGGCGTACCCTAAGAGTTCAGATGAAAATTTGTTTAATACTTCCAGTACGCCGTAACTTTGTTTCACCTCTAATTTATAATTTTTAGCCTATAAACACATTAATTGTTATATATTAAATCTTGTCCGTCTAATCACAATAAATTCTTATTAAATATTTAGGAACTGAAACATGTCGTGAAACATGAAAAATGATGGTCTAATGTAAATCGAATATAATTCGATAAAGAACATCATTTAATATTTTAAATATTTTTAAATGTTAATTATTGTAATATTTTAATATTTAATAAGAATTTATTGTGATTAGACGGACAAGATTTAATATATACTTATTATATCACAATATGACGCAACTTTACCATCTTACATTAATTGTTATCCGATCAATAACCTCCCTGGTAACAGAATCTAGATGTTTAAGCATGTTTAATACGTCTACGCAACTGGATATGATGCTAAATCACTTTAAGCCATCTACAATACTCTAACATTACTTCCCTGCGATCAATCTTAATATTATCCTCCCTTTTATTCTTGGTCTTTCAAGTGAGTGTTTTACAACGGTTCAATATCCAACTTTATGAGGTCCTCCGACCTGGAGGACATATTTGATGTCACAAAGCATTTACAGCAATTGGTACACCATCTTAAAAGAAGCAAGCAACGTACAATAACTGCGTCTTACCTTCCAGGATTGTGTCCATGGTACGCCGATACAGGGAGTTTCGAAGATAATGGACCGCTGGCATAAACAAGACTTCCTCGTGCCGTTCTGGGAGGAAATACACGACAAGTTCGGAATTTGCAGGAATACTCTTCACGGCTTCATAAAGCGGTTCTCCTGAGAACACAAGACACCGTACATTACGGGGCTAGTGTGCCACTACACGTGATTGAATAACATTATAATAGGTTTAACAATTTTCATGATACAAACGTGATATATCGATCTGAAGTCGGTCCGTCATCCATGTACATCTCTGACATGTGGGGGTTATCAATGAACACAAAAGTGTGCTGACCGAGTCGCTAAGATAATGCTTTAAAAGTCTAAAATAAAATGTCTTTTGACTGAAATCGCTTGGCAAATGGTTGCTGTGTAAGAACACTTGTTAATTTAAGTTAAGTAAAATTACTTTAAGCCAACTTATTTTTGGAAAAGATTACCAAGGAGTGTGCATGTAGGCAGGAACTATTTTTTATTAAAATTCACTCACTTATCAAAATACATTTATTTTATTTTTAATTATATCCACTTAAGTATGGTTTTTCGAAGACAGGTTTGTGATCAAACATTTTAGAGGGTCATTTTTATAAAACATCTGCACGTGTTTCGGTCAAACAGTGATTAGAATAGTCTAAAGGAGCAAATATTCATTCGTCTCTTACCTTTAACCTTTGTACCGATGAGATTCACCTCGTCACTGTAAGTGGAAGCAGCACGCAAGAATCGAACCCAGTTGCAGTGACGTACACGGCGTCGATCCACCTCCGTGATCTCGTCATAACAACCGAATCGGTGCCGAATCTGTAATACAAACAACGCCACTGTTTTTTTTTTGCATATATTTAGTTGATGTTAGACAAATTATTAAAATTATTCTGTTCCTTTCACACGCGGGTTTCAATCTCTTGCAGTTACCACCTGCTCAGCAATGCCTAAATATCACGCTACCTGCTGTTTTGTTCTTGTACCAAACGAGGTCCTTCGCCCTAGAAAAACCGATGTAAAACCCGAATCAGTGCAGTACAAATCCCTACAATCCCGCTATGTTTACAGGGTAGATTAGGTTAGGTTAAATCAGATTAATCTAGGTTAGGATAGGTTAGGTTAAATTAGATTAATCTAGGTTAGGTTAGATTAGGTTATATTAATCTAGGTTGGGTTAGGTTAGGTTATGTTAAATTAGATTAATCTAGGCTAGGTTAGGTTATATTAATCTAGGTTGGGTTAGGTTAGGTTATGTTAAATTAGAATAATATAGGTTAGGTTAGGTTAGGTGTGGTTATATTAGCTTAAGCTAGGTTAGGCTAGGTTAGGTTAAATTAGATTAATCTAGGTTAGGTTAGATTAGGTTATATTAATCTAGGTTGGGTTAGGTTAGGTTATGTTAAATTAGATTAATCTAGGTTAGGTTAGGTTAGGTTATATTAATCTAGGTTGGGTTAGGTTAGGTTATGTTAAATTAGAATAATATAGGTTAGGTTAGGTTAGGTGTGGTTATATTAGCTTAAGCTAGGTTAGGCTAGGTTAGGTTGAATTCGGTTAAGCTAAGTTAAGTTAGGTTATATTTGGTTTGATTAGGTCAGGTTAAGTTGGGTAAGGTTAGGTTGAGTTAGGTTATGTGAAGTCACGTTAACACGAGGGTAACATTGAGCTAGATTTGGTTACGTGAATTACGACAGGCAAAAATATTTTTCTTTTTTACCAAACCCTTACCAAATTTTCAACGAACTATGTGCAGGCCCTGTTAAGTCAGTATATTGGGAAGGTTAGTTTTGCTTAACGACGGAAATGTGTTTGTACTGCAGTCGGGACTGATCGCCGTAAGGAAACGCATTGCCTTATGTGCGCATGTACTCACAGCAAATCAAAGAATAAAGGATAAAGCTGTTCTTGTGTCCGAAGCATCTTATCACAAACACGTATAGAGTAATTGAGATAGAATCTCCACGCGTTTTTAACTTCGATCATGGAGGAGAGTTGTGTAATATTCCGGCCGCCTTAACCCCTTGAGAGGTACCCAGCACCTATTAGACACGATATGAAGAAACAGCCTAGACGCGGCGGTAAAAATACAAAGGTTCCTTCCGGAAATCGAACCCAGAACTTTACTGAGCCAAGTCATTTGTAGCAACTTTGCGAACATGTTTCTAGCAATGTTCTGAGTACATAATAAATCGCTAGAATCATCAGATAAAATTTCAGCAGGTGATTATACGGAATTCTTTAACAACCGCAGTGCACGTTATCAGAATTAGCCAAAGTTCTTCCTCGCACCAGGTGCCCACAGCGTGGCCTGACCCTATCATATCTGTTGTGTTGTTCCGCGCGAATAATACAACAACGAGATGTCATGTATTGTTCTACAATAATGAAAAATAACCCCAAATTGCTGTAGCAGCAGGCAGATCATTTCTCTACCGCCTCTGAAGATACCTGCTTCGGGCGGAGAAGGAGACCCCTTGGTGAGGATTCATGTACTCACAAAGATGTCGATGATAGAGATGAATGCTTACTGATATATTGTATACGTGTAACAATAATGTATGATACTGTTTATGGCTGGACGCAGACATGAACTGAGGATTTCGTGCACCCAAAACTCCACATAAATTAAAGTCCGTGTATATAATACCAGTTGCTGCTAATCTCTGAACTTTGAGACGACGGGATAATTGATACTGAAATGTGCCCCGGGATAAAGGAACATTAGTTCACGGAATAAATCCATTATAAAAGAGAGAATGAATGGAAGGGGTTAGCAACATTTCGTTGTAAGTAATTAAAGTTTTGATCGCAGGCAGTTGGTTATTTATGCCAGAATATCAACTGCAATGGTTTACGTGTAACAAAATAACGAAAGAACATTGCATTTCAAAAGACGCACTCCGAAACAGAACGTAAGGCGTACCTTTGCTGGTTTCGCTGATTGACTGAACGACGTTGCGTCATTAATTTGCGTTTCAGTTCAGAACATGTTTGATTCTGTTCGAAAGATGTCGCATGACGAGCCAATCGGTGGACATATGTTTCATAATAAGTCAGTACAAACGAGAATTAGGAATAAAAATCTTCATAAACCAAAGACTTAGTTCAACATCTTCAGGAATGCTATGGAAGAGATATGTTCCTCCTAAACGTCGGTCATCACATACACGCGTCACAAGAAAGAAGACCACAATCAATATATCGACCGACATAACATCGCTCTGATGAAGGAAGCAGTAAGGATCTACGAAACGTTGGTAAAATATCTACCAGACTACAAAAGGCGCTTCAGCCCACAAGACAGCCATCTTCGGATCTGACACTTAACACACTTCATCGCCTCCACAGACCCAGAAGACATTCTGCAAGACGTAAGAAATGGAGAACGCATTATGAATTCAGGTGGGAACACGGAAGAGGAATTATAAGTGCTTGCAAGAGTGACGTGTAGCAAACGAAAATGACTGTAATGTGTCCACCAGAAACGTTGGAGGGAAAAAGGAAAAAAATAGTTTAAAGTCTGTATACAAACTGAGGACCGTCTGTTTCAACAGCAGATAACTTTGTTTATTGCCAATTGTCATTCTCTGTTTGTCAGGCAGTCTGATTGGTATTATCAAAACAGGGAATGTCTGTCGAAAATTTCAAGAAATGTTGACAGCAAAGAGGATATTTTGTAACAAAGACTTAGTTCGGTCATTAGATAGATAATTTCGAATTACGTAACATTTGATTTTCTAAGACGTCGAGAATGTTAATGTGGTCGTTCTGGTAAACTCGTCGGTACATCTCAATTTATCGAGAGAAAAAAAACATGCTATCTCCATCTTCAGGGTTTCCGTTCTGAAGATAAAGGCAGTAAGATGGCGTTTAGCGAAGACTCCACATTGTAATGAAATCTAGAATAAGAGTTTTTAGCTTGTTAATCAGATTATAGCAGATAAGTCATTTAAAGAATTCGTCTGTCATTCTGTAACTAGGTTAAGTTAATCACTTTATTGTTTAGGAAGTTTCTTAGTAAGTCAGGCGATTGATAACTCCTCAGTCGGATAGCCATTAAACATCCAGTGACTCAGTCCTCCAGTCCAACGCACATGAAGACGCAAGGTGGACCTCGAAGGGTGTTGACTTATGTATCGCATTCATTTGCTTCTTCAAGTTACAGTAGGAGTTCAGTAGTACCTCATTGTTATACACAAGTAGCAACAATATAATAACCCGCTGATGGTTGATCAAGATGGCAACATCTCACCTCGCCCCACTTCTTTGGACTGTAATGAAGCGTTAAGAAACGGGTTCAAAGTTACAGGCCGGCGCGTAGGAACGCATTCAGGAAGTTATCGGCTGACAGTAACAAGTGAGTATTTTATTTAGTGTTCTGTCTGACGACAGGTCCATATGAACAGGATCCTTCCATCCTTTTCTCGGACTGGGACCTGTTCATATACGTTCTTGGCAGATGATCCAGAAGTGGTTTGCCATTGCCTTCTTCTGTGTGTGAATGGAGTAATTGTTGGGATGCCACGGAGGAAAACTCCGTGTTGCCTAGACCACGGCCTTGCCCAACACAAGTTATAAATTCGGGCACCACTGGGATTCGAACCCGAGACCCCCAGGATTACAAGGCCAGCGTTCTAACCGCTAGACCACCGTGGCATAATAACAAGTGAGTACCACAAACTAAGTATCCGACGAACAAACATTACTCAGTTAACTCACTACCTTACTAAGTCACTAGCTGACTGATTAACCACCTAAGTCAGTAACTGACCTACTAAATAATCAGCCAACAAACAAAGAACTACTTTGTAGAATTTGAAGTTTTCACGACGGTGAGATTGAAGATGTCCGTCTTCTGGGTTTATTGCGCCGTGTAGTCTGGTAGAAGTTTCAGAGATCCTTGCGACTCATCGCCCTGATGATGGAGGCAGGAAGGATCTCTGAAACGTCAGTAAAACTCCTACCAGACTACACTGCGCTATAAACCCAGAAGACAGACATCTTCCCATACGTTCAGTTTTAACATCTTCTCATCTACGCCCAGATATTACTAATCGCCTTCTTTCCGTAGACTTCCCAACAAAAAATTTTCACACATCTCTAAACTTTCCTATGCCCCGCCCATATACTTTTTAATTTGCTGAATTACATAATATTTGGCGAAGAGTATCAGTTTATCACCACGAATAATGCACTTGTAATTAACCTCAACGTATTGAGACGAAGTCATGTTCCATGAAGATAAACAAAATTCCGTCTCCTCTTCAACGATAATACGAAACGCTTTTGAGACTGTGGGGGTCAGTAATCTTCTGCAGAACACAAACTCTTCCGAGCATCCTCTCCACTCGTAGAAAGAGACAGAGACTCAGATGTTTCCTTGGGTTTTATCCCGTTATAATTAACCTTGAAGGCATTATAAATCGGCAGAAATACCACGATAATTTCTTTTTAGTGTGCTCGAATCGGTCGGTACTTCCTCCAGCCACACTCTTGCTGTCTCCAACTGCACAGTAGAGTTGATCAGTCTGTATTATACACAAGAACAGATTCCACTGAGTATACTTCACCACCATGTGGAAGGAGAGAAGAAACGAAGTCCGATGAATGGGTATAATTAATGCAAGATGCTGCCTTAAGCTACTGGCAGACAGCTTGGGGTCCACAGACCTCAGGAGACTACATAATCAAAAGGGAGCGGTCGAAATTTTATATAATATAATAACTGAAATCACATCAATATATGCATAGAATGCTTCACAACGCCATAATATATTTGTTGTAGAGGATATTAATAATAATTCGATTCCCGGCGGTGCCCGAATTTATAACTTGTGTTGGGCAAGGCCGTGGTCTAGGCAACACGGAGTTTTCCTCCGTGGCATCCCAACAATTACTCCATTCACACACAGAAGAAGGCAATGGCAAACCACTTCTGGATCATCTGCCAAGAACGTATTTGAACAGGTCCCAGTCCGAGAAAAGGATGGAAGGATCCTGTTCATATGGACCTGTCGTCAGACAGAACACTAAATAATAATAAATATAAAATATATATAAAACAACTTTAACTGCCTTGGTACATAATCATAGACGTTTAATGTGTTTGAAAGTAGTTGGTAATAAAATGATTCTTTGTATTTAATACTGCTAAGTACGAAACGATATAAATGTCCTTGTGGGTTAAGTTTTAATGTTTCAGCATAAAATCACTTATTGTCCAATGATCTCACCAAATGAATAACAATCACTTATGTTCATTGAATTATTCAAGTGAACAATAACGATCACTTTTTTAAAAATTAATCCTTTAAATTATCTTTTGAATTAAATTATTGAATCTTACATTATTCAAAGCTACTTCAACTTCAAAGACTAAAATACATGGGATGAAGATTTGAACTATCAATTTCATCTACTGCAGAGTTTAAACAAAATCACAAATCTTGCTACCCAGCATCCCGGCAGAGGTTGGAACCTACCCGAGTACCAATTTATTATCACCGCAACAGCAAAGTGAGATGTTGTAGCGCAGAGCCGTGTAGACTTTTGGTGCTTACTGTACCTACTGTAGCTTATAACAGAGGGAGATTCTGAGTCTCATAAAGCCACTAATTATCTTTCCATTACTACACAAGGCCTGACGCTGGCTTCACTGCATACTTGATAATGCTCCTGCTCAGGATAATGAAAATGTTGGCCCGGTCATCAGCCAGACTGGACCAAACACGACATAGTCACAACGCGCATCCTCCGTAGCACAAAATATGTTAGTAATATCGAATCGAATGAGAGTATTTGTTACGTGGTTTACTCTACAAAAGAAGAAGGAGGTCACGGAGAGAAAAATTGGATCTCAAAAATTGAAACGCGACCAACATAAGACGAAAATTGTACACCCATAACTTTAAAACTCGTAATCTATCCTTCGCCTAAAGTTGAAGCGGACATTTAAGATTAATGGGATTTATAAAATGCATAGTCTAATGACAAAGATGCATATATAATTTTAGTCCAAACATCTCAAGAAATAAAATATCGCTTTTGACAATGGAATCAGATGACATAAGAATTCTTACAAAGATTTGGAATAAATTCAGCTGATTCAGGACAAAGTAAAGTGTTGGGATGCACAATGTAATGGAACTTCCAGCTGAATCAGAGTTTGTAATTTCTTTAAAAGTTGAATAAATGTAATTTTTTGAAGCGGGACCTGGCATCACTGACTTGGTTATGAGAATGTGTGTTTATTGAATGATGCCTTATAAGTCACACAATGTCAAATGGAAGAACTGAATTGGATAATGAATTCGGAAACCCGTATAAGGAAGCAGTGGTGGTTCAAACAAAGACATTACCCCAGACGTTTCACGGAGAAACTGGGGAAAATGACGAAAACCTAGTGTTAGAAAAGCCGGTGTCTGGGGTATGAAGAAAATCCCACTCGGACTAAAAGCTCTCCGATTTTGGCGGAGTTATATGACACTCAGACTAAAAGCTATCTGATTTTGGCGGAGTTATATGGCACTCAGACTAAAAGCTCTAATGTTGGCGGAGTTATGTGGCACTCGGACTAAAAGCTATCTAATTTTAGCGGAGTTATATGGCACTCGGACTAAAAGCTCTCTAATTTTGGCGGAGTTATATGGCACTCGGACTAAAAGCTCTATAAATTTGGCTGAGTTATGTGGCACTCGGACTAAAAGCTATCTAATTTTAGCGGAGTTATATGGCACTCGGACTAAAAGCTCTATAAATTTGGCTGAGTTATATGGCACTCGGACTAAAAGCTCTATAAATTTGGCGGAGTTATGTGGCACTCGGTCTAAAATCTCTCTAATTTTGGCGGAGTTATGTGGCACTCGGAATAAAAGCTATCTAATTTTGGCGGAGTTATGTGGCACTCGGAATAAAAGCTATCTAATTTTGGCGGAATTATATTACACTCGGACTAAAAGCTCTTGAATTCAGTAATTCCAGTCAGAGCTGCAAGAAGTGTTATTGCAACCCTGTAGGTCAGAGTAAATCACGTCATTCAGTTAAACTCCTGAGAGGATTGAATATGCTGTAAGCGTGACACACTCGACATTCCTGGTACGTAGCTGCTGATAAATTTCTCTGTCCCAATGCCCTTGTTCCACATACACAGTTATCATATAACAACGTACAAGAGAACGACAATTTAATTAGCCGGCGAGAAACTTCAATTCGCAGAAGACGGAAACAGGATTACGTTAAGTCAGCTTTTTTGTTAGAAACTGTCATTCTTCCTGAAGTGAAGTTTTCTATGCGTCAGCTTTCATCGGATGGCAATCACAGAATTACTTCACATTCCAATGTCGTTATAGAAAACGGCTGTGACACGGATTGGCTTTTATACTTCCGACGACAGTGATTTCAAGGATACAGGCACATTTAACGCCTGCAATGTTTCAACGTACATGGATACCCGACGCAGGGCGAGGCAACACATCGCTTCTTCCCTGTTGATCAGAGTTGACTTTCTCACGGTGTCGAGTATAAAAATTACTGTCTTCTGGCAGATTGCGCCGTGCTAGTTGGGTATAAAATGACAGACTTTTCAGGGGTGCTTATTGCTTCCATCATCAGGGCGCAACGTCACAAAATACAGCAGTTTTTATAACAGTCATTCATCTTTGAGTCTGGTGCAATGAAAGTAAAATCTCTCTTGTGTTTCAGCCGTCAGTGTTCTTCTCAGCGACACAGAAAATCTTCATCGGGTTGAATAAAATATGATAGAAAGAGTAAATTCATGAATCGCTGAAGGCGGTGTTCATTTCACACATGTAATATAAAACTTTTTCCTGTTATCGTATTTAATATATTTTATTTACAAATAAAACAATTGTCAGCGATGGGTTGCGTGAATTTTCGACCACCCTGTACATTCTTTTCCAATCGGGAGTCGAAGCAGACCGGTTCGCTACGGCTGTAAAGAGGAAAGTAATGTTACGATTCGATGGGACGAAATGATAAGAACATATCCAATCGTTTGTCGTTGGATAGAGGAATCTGAATCTCTTGGAGTACGTTTTAATTATTGTACGCTACTATAGAATATACAAACAGTCAAATAGGAAACTTATCCCAGCAGAGCAGTGGCAAGCCTTCACCTACGATCAAAGCTCTGACTAAATGTGGGTGATTTTCCGGGTTCTCACGGCTACAAGTATGAATATGGTTGTCTTCTGGGACGTTGAGCAGTGTAGTCCTGGTAGAAACTGAGCGACGTTTCAGAGGATCTTGGTGCCTACATCGTCCTGCTGTCTTATTGAAAAGCTGCTTGTTGCTGATTTGGTAAAGATGTCTTTCATGAAATCCGAAGGTTCAAAGTTACACGAACGCGTCATTAAAAACTGTGGCTAAAACATGTTCGGCTCTGTTTTTCCATGGTAACACTTTATGCTGTTATCTGTTCGATAATTATCATATATTTTTTATATTTCTTAGCATCTATTGCTTTTAGATATCTTCTTTTTCACATTCTAACACATTATATGAGCAAAATACAGAATTACTGGTTATGAGAGGCAGGTGGTATATGTATTTGCCAATGGGTTTAAAGGGTGGATATGCTATATATCTGGAGATATCGTTTGTCTGCCAGATGTTCAATTGAAGCGATGGGTTTTATATAAATAAATATTCTGACTCTATATTCCAAGACCACAGTGCGACCGGCGTTCTAAACGATGTCACTGGACAGAAAAGAGCGAAGGAATATAAAAGTATTAATAAAAGTGACCGCAGCCGTCGGCAGAGACATCTGTCGTGTGATTGAAGACGATGTCGCCCCAAGGCCATGATACAGAATCTACATGTAACATGCAGAAACGTGGAGAAGGGGGGGGGGGAGGTTTCGACTTTGCTTTGAAATTTAAACGATCTTCAAAACAGAATACAGCAAAGTAGTCAAACTTGTAACGAAAACGAATCTAACTCTACAGTTCGGACCAAGGAAGGGAGGGGGGGGGATGTCATCCACGACATCCAGTGACAGTATCCAGAAGTTGCAGTCCGAATATTCGCGTTTGGATGCACGGAAAAAAGAGAAAGAAATAATAAACAAAGAATCTCTGAGTTCTTTAATACATCTACTGCAATCTAATGAGATTATCTATCACATGACATACAGACCCGCACCTGAAGCAAAGGGATTCGTCTGCCTCTAACCTAACTACAGCCAAGCTCATTCATATCAAACTCACTTAACCCTATCAACGTTGGCTTTTATTGAAACCTAACATAAGAACGTGAAACCTCAAAAAGTTGAGTTAGAAAGTCGGTGGAAAGGTAAAACAGAATTCAATCTAACTGGAGTGAGACAGGAAGATAAATTAATAGTGGTTCTGTGGTATTACAGCAAGTGTAATGCCATATCATAAAACAAAACACAGTCCCTATAAGAATAATAAACAGCAGGGATTGGGAAGGAACAAGTTACACCCTGAAGACAGAAACGTAAAGAACACTCCACAGTTTAAATATAAGATGGGTGAGGCATGTAGCACGTAAATTCTGTATGATATGTAAAAGCCTTCGTGATGCAACTTCTCCGACAGCAGTGTATAGCGTGTAACCTGTTCAAAACCCTGCAGGCGCTCGCAAATTGTTATGTGTAAGAAGACTTTTCATACAGAACTGCTGACTGACTCTATGGAGGAGGGTCTGTGAAGCATTCCTTGTCGCTCAGCTATTAACGTTGCTTATTCACCGTATTTAATATCTATGGGCAGTCTCGTGTAACCGCATGCTAAAGGATGACAAGGGACACACTTAAAATTGTTCTTCAATACTCCAAGTGAGTACAAATCCCAGGCTCGTCATGTTCTCTCACTGCCGAAATTTGTTTGGTCTTGCGCAGTAAGGCCGGGTACTTCTCGTGCATTTTTACTGTTCCCAACAGATCCTCCACAATGTAATAACTACCTACGCCCAAGTCTGCATAAATTTCTGCCACAATGTAGAATGTTACCCTCTTCTGTTGACTCGCCATAAATAAAAAATATAAGTAGATTTAATTTTTAACCTAAAAGTCGAATATCGGTTTACGTGCAATAATAGAATTGTTGAATCGGTACGAGATTTAAATTTAATTCATTTATAAACTCTTTAGATGTTCGATACGACGGATTCATAAGAAAGTACAGAACAGTGGCGATTTGCACACTTTTCCTACACGTTCATTCGGAAATATATTTTAATATTTACAGAAATATGTATTTCACTGAATTATGCAATGAATTTTTTTTATACAGCGTAACCGTCAAGCGTTACGGTTGGGTCTGACTTCAGGGGAGGAGCGTCCGACTCTCCCGCCAAAGCCCGAACTCGCAAACGAAACACACTGTACAACGTTTCACAACTCTATTGAGACTGGCGATTCGTATGCAAGATACTTAAGGACAGCTTGCATGTTGGACGAGGTAATCAACGAGAGTAGGGAGGTGAGAAATGCGTAAAAATTACTGGAATTCCTTAAGGAAAGAGGTCACTTGTAAAACCTGGTAATAAAGTGGATAATAATAAAACGGAAAAAGGGCGAGAGGACGTCTAATGGATTAATCTAACTAAACACAGATAAGACAAACTGAACCATAGTTTTGTATAAAAGAGTGAGAATTTCTTGCCTAGCTGAGAGACTGTGATCTTCTGACGATAAACAATATATAGTCGGTATTGTAACTACAGTCTTGGAATAATAAACAATGCAGTATTAATGCGTGTTTTCACTGCAAGTGCCTGTGTCCGGAACGAAATATTTCAATTTGTGAGCAGGCACCTGTTCTCGCAGGTTGCCATGACCTTGAGTTGACCTCCCTGTGTCCAGGAGGCTCATTTCCTTGGGAATGCCCGCAGCGGAGGAGGGAATCGTGCTCTATGGGAGTCCACTGGGTGCACCACAACAAGAACCCGTCTACTGGTACTGTCAGCCAAAAACTAATGCGGTAATCCTTGTCTTGTCTTCTTCATCTTGTGTTTGCATTCCTCTTATTCATCTCCCATCCTTCTAGTTTATGATTTTTACTTTTCTAACACATTTTCATCCTTCTTCGTCTCCTTCAAAACTTTCTTTCATGTTTCCCTCGAGTGGGATTCAAACCCATGATCCTTGTTTGAATTTCAGTCATCGACGCGGGCATTGGGAATATGTGGGTCGCGGTCCAGTGGTTGAAATTCCTATCTCGTGAGTTGGACTTCCCCAGAGACGATAAATATGTCTGAGATTGTCTGACAGAATACACTACTTCGATTACACGCCTACAAACTGATGAAAGTATGCAGACAAACCGATTACTTACTACCTACTTAAGTGACTTAAATAATCACTTCACTCAGTTCGTAGTCCACTAGAAAGTATTTCTTAAGAAACGTAGATCAATTATGATCAACAAGAAATGTTTTTGCTTTTAAAATACCTAAAATTTCATCAACACATTCACAAAAGCTTGATACTGAAAATAACTTAAGTAACTTCGATGCAGTCCATCTTTACATATTCCACTCCTTTAAGAACCATTTTAATATTATCCTGGGTATCAAAACATATATCTTCTTTTCCAATTCTCGACAAAAATTCTGTTTACATTTCTAAATACCCAGCGTCAGCCCTAATTTTTATCATCCTGACAGAATTACACAAATAATTTTTTTGTAATTATTAATTTATAATACCTGATATGTTGTGCATACCACTGGAAGCATTTAATTTAGAACAGACGTCATAAGCTGTTCCTAAGATATGGTAACCATGGATACGAGAGTCGCGCCATGATAAAGTCACTTCACGTACTACCCATCTTGAGCCGGTGTAGTTAAGCGATAAAATATTCAAGAACTGAAATAAAACTAGAACTGGCTTTCCTATAAAATAAGGCAGAGAAATGATGGCTAGTTTCAGCCCAGACTTTGAGTTAGAGGACACATTAACGACCACTGAATAACGGTGGGGAATGGTGATCATCTCTAGAGTTAATTTTATAGCATTTTGATGCAACTATGAATTAGTATGCCGCTCGTAACAGCAGGAATACTCAAACAGTGATGCAAATACCCAAAGAGACAAGCGATACAATTCGAAGAAAGTTTCTGACTTCATATCGAAATAAAACACGCATTGTCATGTCAGAAGCGTGTTAAACAATCATGATACTGACCACGAATATATTTTGGAACGTCGCGCCGCGTAGTCTCATAGCAACTAACATTTTATCGCCCTGATGAAGGAGACAGTAAGCACTTCCGAAACATAGGTCAATTTCTACGATGATACACGAAAAAACACCCAAGAAAACACTAATGTTCGGGGTGGTGCTCCATCAAGAGAACTTAAATTTCTGTCTCCTTATGAAGAGAGTTCTTTGGCACTCACTCATTGCAGTCCAGAATAATATAAATGTTGTACAATAATACGCACACGGCCCAGAGCACACAGCAGGCAAGGACCTGCATAAAACCCACCATAAACCACAGAAATACCTGCGCCTCATTTCAAAACCACAACTACGTAATTTCAGCGGTTCTTTCTGACGACTGAAACAGGGATGCACAAAAGGCGATTTATAGCTTTTATAGCCCGAGGTCACTATACGAAGAAGTATAGAAGCATGGAGGTAAAGTTAACATTTAATATCTCTCTCCGAACAGAATATCGATAAAATATTTGGACTTAACAAGAGACAAATATAAACTAACTACAAAAAAAAATTGGAGTTGTATATAAAATAATAGTAGTTGTTTCTCCTCATATTCATACGAAAGCCATAAAGACATTCTGTGGACAGATTGAAGAGTTACAGTTAGATTATGCGTTATATATAGTTACCAGTAAACTTTAAAAGCTTCAAGAAACTTAAGACCAATTTCTTCCACATTGTTCACGACTCGCTACACGAACTGTGCAGTCGATGCAGCGTCGTTAAATAACCTAAGGATTAGTAAATCATCCATATGGATCTACGGTGGGTTCCCCATTGTATGTGCATCAAATTTTATCACAATGTTTCTGCTTCCAAAGCTGACGCGGTCGGGCAAAGTAGTCACACTTCAATTCGGCTTCCGAGAAAAATACCCCCCCCCCGCCCCCCCGTGGCGGGCTCCCACCATCTTCGTACAGACTCCCAATTGTCTGTTGTCATTGCCAGAGGCTGCAATCTGCGTGGAAGGATCATCAGCACCGAAGCTTCCAGTCCCCTTTCCACCTTCAGCTTGGCAGCCAGAACACAACCTGTTTGTAGTCTGCTTTTAAAAAAGTATTATAATTGGTGTGCCTCCGTTGCAACACACATCATCACACGGAATGGCTCCTTTAATGCTGCAAAAAGAGTTGAGCCCGAAAGCAGCACGAACAAAACAGTTATAGCCCAGTGAGGCACTCTCAGTGAACGGACAAGAAACACTCCTTTATGATTGGCTGCAAATGTGCAAAGTTCCGAAACCGTGAAATCATGTTTATATTGAAATATTTATTGTTACTGAACAATAAATGCGAGGATTTTTTTTTTGAGATTTGGGATTTTCACGGCTGTGAGATTGACGATGTTGTGGTTTTAGGTGCCGTGTGAAGATGGAGACACTGTGTTCATCTGAAACGCTGAAATCTAACGACGAGTCTACATGGCATCAGAAACCATAAGATCTACATCCGCCATAAAATATCAGATATCTACAAAGAAAAAACAAACAAACAAAGAAGTAAGAGAACAGTATCTTCTGGGGGTGATTCCGACGTGCAGTCTGACAGAAATTGATGGACGTTTTAGAGATACTTATTACCTCCATCTTGAAGCAATGAGACAGTAGGAACATCTGAAACGTCGGTAAATTTGTGCCAGTTTACACGTCACAAATCATCACAGAATACAGACATTTTTATGGTCGCAGCCGTGAAAAAACAGAAATCTCACAAAGCAAAGAAACATTTATAAGATATGAAATTTTATCTTTAACGCTTATAGATTTTTTTTACGAAAAGTTTTATATACTTTCACGTTGTGACGAGCTATGACTCTCCTTCTGCAACGGAGTTGACTTTGTCTACATTTGTATAAATATAAGCAGCTGAACCTGGAGGCGACATTTGCTAGATACTTTATTTTAGATTGATATGAAAACTGCAATATATTTCATTGAGAACTTCTGACGTTTAAAAGATCGTTGAAACTGTTGAAAATGACGATCGTGCCCTTAAAATAGTACACAAGATGAACTGTATAAAAGTCACTTAGTCAGAAATAACCCATGCTTAACCCTTTGAAGCTGAATAAAGGCTAATATTTCAGAATCCAGTCCGTACCGCGAAGAAAACACAAATCTTCACCATTACGAAGATCGACTGGTTAACGCTGTTCAAGGAAATAACCTCTATTTATTCTGAGAATCATAAAACGAGTGGATACAAAATGAAGAGTGGCGGATTGTTGAAGGATGATGGGCATATATATTTACCACCGGGCTTTAAAGTGTTAAATGGAGTGGGACATATAGTTACCATTGGGCTTTAAAGGGTGAGGCGGAAACGTGGGGACGCGGTCAGTGAAGCTGAAACCGATAAATAAACAAGTGAAGGCGACGATCCACGTGCAGCCACCGGAACCCTCAAGATGGACGTTAACTTAAGCGAAAAAAATAGGTAAAACACACTGAGGTGAACGATAGTGACTCCTCAACATTACTGGATCAATAACACCGTCCTGTTACCACAAGCATATAGAGGGAAATCGTCTTCAAATTACCCACGACGTTTCCTCCTTAATCCTCGCCCATTCATAACTATCATTCTGAACATCAGTTACAGCCTTCGATTAGAACCAGAAGAGAGAAGATGTCAGTAAACTACGAAAACATATAAACATTTCGACGAATTCTTCTTAGATGTATGCGTTGAAGTCTCCTTACAGCTCGTATTAAAAAGTCTCATTTACGTAAATCAGTCCCAAGCACATGAGTTGAAATCTCTATGCATGTTTCACTCAGAACACAGCCATTGAAAGAAGTACAGAGCAGATTTAAAATTAAGAACTTCGTTCACTTATCTTGTGACGCAGGAAAGAGGAAATTAAAAAAAATATGTCGTGTTTATAGTAAAGTTAAGATCAGTGGTATTATTTTTTTATTTATTTAGTGTTCTGTCTGACGACAGGTCCATATGAACAGGATCCTTCCATCCTTTTCTCGGACTGGGACCTGTTCATATACGTTCTTGGCAGATGATCCAGAAGTGGTTTGCCATTGCCTCCTTCTGTGTGTGAATGGAGTAATTGTTGGGATGCCACGGAGAAACCGGGGAAGTCCCCGGAGGAAAACTACGTGTTGCCTAGACTACGGCCTTGCCCAACACAA
Organism: Zootermopsis nevadensis; assembly: GCF_977971745.1. NCBI lineage: Eukaryota > Metazoa > Arthropoda > Insecta > Blattodea > Termopsidae > Zootermopsis > Zootermopsis nevadensis. Next base: position 1,851,989 of record NW_028259163.1, read on the forward strand.
GTTATAAATTCGGGCACCGCCGGGAATCGAACCCGAGACCCCAGGATTACAAGGCCAGCGTTCTAACCGCTAGACCACCGTGGCTATAGTGGTATTATACAATGAAAAATAACATTAATGCCTTTGACAAAATTTCAGCTAGCAACTTATGGGCTGGTTCTGTCTAAGCCCATATTAATCCATCTTGAGCCACTGGAATAAGAAATTCACTTACACTCCAAATCTCTTCTTGGGAACAACGTGTTGGATTTTGCTACGTTCATGTCTTACACGTGCGTTGAAGTCACCGTGTGAGTTATGTGAGAAATGCTAGTTAGTATTCGCCTCCTTGAGCCTCTGAGTAAGTTATGTGAGAACCACCCTGCCTTGGTCGAAGACACTTGTTAATCATGTTGGAAGTAAATACTCTCGCGAATTCTTTGAGAAGAAGCATGTACTCCAAAATTTCACAGCCGATTCAATTACAAAGAATTTGATAGCGTAGACTCAGTAGTGCCTGTTTCACATCGGATGTGTATACTGTTGTCAGTATGAGATGGTCTACGGACACTAGAACATTTAAGGTCACTGACTTGACCTCCCAATTCTGTGCGAAGAATAGACATACACTTCATAACATGACTTTTAAAGACAGAAACCTTTTAAAGGAATATATTTCAGGATGAGAAAAACGCAAGAAACACATCATTATATCCTAGCTATTCGTCAACTTATCTTGTCAAATTATAGCAGGCATTCTGTTACCGTATTTGTTACTACAGAACATGAAAAGAATCTTTAAAACGTGTTGACCTCACTGTTACAAAGAATTTTTTTTTGGTCTGTAAATTTAATATGTGAAGAGGACAACGAGGTCATGTTCGCAAAGTACATAAATGTTTCCTTAACTTACACTCTGTGTATTCTGAACTTAAAGGTGATAATGTCCATTTTCTCTACCTTGCATTAGAAATTAAACATAAAACTTCGTAAAATCAGATTAGCGTATTAACGGTGGTTTTAAATGTACGTAAGATCACGTCTGGTCGTGTCAAGGCGTAGGAAGTGTATTTAACATACAACTGACAGTTCGAAGTGGGATGAGGAAAGTCTCCTAGTGTTTCATCACGGCTTTTAAAAGTATGCATGCAAGAGTGGACATGTGACCCTACCACTGAGATCAGCGCCGTGAGGGGTCGCCATGGGGCCCACGGTTGAACACCGGACTCTCACACATTAGTCACTCGGGACATCTATAGCGCTCTGACACCTAAGGCGAGACGCTGGTCACTTCAACACTTTCAAGCTCAAATGACAGAGAAAATGAAGTCGGGAGAGAAGTGAGAGACGCTATATTTAATAGGGAAACACATTTTCGGCTATGAAGGTTCCCAGGCACTGCACGCTCGTCTGGTAGAGATACGTTGAAGAGAAGGTAAGTCGGTTTGGAAGTGTAGAAGGCAGATTAGATTAAATTCGGAGAATGCTTGCTTGAAGAACTTTATAATTTGTATTCTTCACTAAATATTATTACGGTGAAAAAAATTGATTAGAACACGATGGGTTGGACATGTAGTGCGCATGGGGGAGACGAGGAAATACGTACAAAACTACGAAGGCCTGAGCGTAAAATGGGAGAATAATATTAAAATTTATTTTAGAGAATAATGTTTGCTGTGTGGGTTGGATTAATATGGCTGAGGTTATGGACCGATTTCGGGATCTTGTGTAGACGGTAACGAACTAACCTTCGGGTTCCATACAAGACGGATAATATATTGACTGGCTGAACGACTGTTAGCTTCTCAAAAATATCATGGGATTATTTTCCTCTACACAGTCTGAACTATTGATAGAGTCGTTAAATAATACATAATCTGTGTAGAGGAAGTTGCGAAAACGGAAACCGATGCGTGCAACTTCTGTTTCACGGTCAAGTGTTGAGTTTCGACAGTAGGAGCTTGGAAGAGACAACGCTGTATCAATGCCAGCCTCGAGGCATTAACTTTAATAGTTGATTAATGAATGGGTGAAGTAACGGAGAGGCAAGATATAAATAAGATTAATATAAGAAATAAAATAAAAAATCAAGTTGCGGACTAACCAGTGGTCTAGATTGGAAACGGACACATCCACGAAAGTAACAGAACAAGATTTGTCAATGTCGTAGTTCAAGAAGTGTGTCAGAGAATGATGTGCCAAGGCCCTACAAGGAAAGGGACAGTACCACGGTTAAATTCCGGAAAAATATAATCGTATGGTAATTTATTCTAATGGTGTAAACTCGGTACGAAATTATGCTCTACTTTATTCGTACATGTTTCGGTTGGTACTCGAACTGAATAAATTAATCAAGTGAGGACTATCGCAATGAGGGGTCTGACGTGAAACCTCGGCTGTATATGTGCGTTTAATATAATTTTTGACAAATGCTTACAGTTCTTATCAATCGTTAATTCCCGAAAGTTAACACAAACCTAAACACTCGATACGTATTGTTAAACATTATTTATTATTATTTAGTGTTCTGTCTGACGACAGGTCCATATGAACAGGATCCTTCCATCCTTTTCTCTTCTCGGACTGGGACCTGTTCATATACGTTCTTGGCAGATGATCCAGAAGTGGTTTGCCATTGCCTTCTTCTGTGTGTGAATGGAGTAATTGTTGGGATGCCACGGAGGAAAACTCCGTGTTGCCTAGACCACGGCCTTGCCCAACACAAGTTATAAATTCGGGCACCGCCGGGAATCGAACACGAGACCCCAGGATTACAAGGCCAGCGTTCTAACCGCTAGACCACCGTGGCCATCAAAATGTAATGTACAGAACGAAAACCAAATTTAATCGAAACCCTTCACGAAATTTCGGAGATAATACTTGTGAACGGGTAGAAACACTCGACCTCATTATTATTCACCGGTGTTATGCACTTTGTGCAAAGACGTCTATTGATAGATCGAAATATGCGATTCAACTATCACGATTTCACGGGCTTAAATTAAACTCTGCTTAGTACAAAAAATAAATAAAGACAAAAAAGATTCGAAAAAGACTGACGTCATGTTGTACTGAATATTAGCCTCGTGAGATTTAAAGTACAGAACCACATACTCTTCTTAAGGCCAAATATTATCGTGAATTCTTATCTTACGCTTATTCTGCAGGATGTAGATCATAAACGAGAACACGCGTATAAAGAAGTGATCTCATAACGCTTGTGCGTGAGGATTTAGGGTAGTGAAAACACGACAAAGGTCGAAACGGGAAAGACGAGTGGACGTCTTTCAGGTTTGAGGCGAGAGTGCGCGATGTGGTGTAAGGTTACCGTATGAAGTACAACACGCCATTACGCCTCTACGTGCCAGGTCGACGTTACATCTACGTGAACTCTGTGTCGTGCAATCGGGAAGTTCGAGGGAAAATATCGCTGTCACGTAGAGGTCATCGCATCCGAAAAATTCCCCGGATGGTTTTCAACTGCAAACCCGGAGTTATAAGATTTTCCGTGGTTTACTTCAGTACCTACAATTTTCAACTCTAACCATTATATTGTCATTGCAGGAATGTTGCCTACGCAATCGAGAGAATCTGTTTCTAAGCTCATATTTTATGAAACAGTATCGATTGTTATCGCAAATAAATTACCATAGCAACCGAACGTAAAGCATGATAATGGCTGTAATTATCAGCGATCACTGCGGGAGGTCAGACTATGTCGTTATAATTACATTGTCAGGCAGGAGTTAAGAAATTATATTCGTACATAAGCTGAAATAAGAAATTTAATATAAAATATGGGCGTCCTAAAATGGAGAAACATTTTCAGGTTTTAAAACGTCAGAAACAGCAGCTCTACTCCGCCCCCCCCCCCAAAAAAAACAAGTGACCAGCGCGCAAGAGTCACGTATGTAATGTTACTAATAATTTCTAAGCCTCTGTATTTCTTCACATAAATGAGTCTTCCCAATGCTAAATTTAAAATTAAATTTATGGCGTTTTCCATGAAGATTTTGCAGAATCGGTAAGAATAGAATAGGGGACTTGCAGACGTCTGAGGTGGAATAAATGCTGGCTCCATTTCATACAGAGTCCTCAAATTATATTGGCTTAAGGTAATAGATATTTGAAAACTATGCAACCTATAAAAATTATTTAACCGCAGAATGTAAGAGAAAAATACGAACATTTTTATTCAGATTTCAGTTTGACAGCCAAGACAGAAATCACCACACCAGAGCGAGCGATGGCATTTCAGTAGTTTTTACCTTATCAACCAAAGCACACAGACTTTGCGAGAAAACAAGGCAATCAGACCCAATCATTTTTGATTCAGTCTCTATTCTCTGTATTTCTTCTACTCTTCCATTCCCTCTTCATCAATTTCTTCATTTTCGTTCTGAGGGTAATGTGTGTCTCAATTGTAGTACCATCACTGACTCACATGCGGCGTTGATTAGGAACAAAGAATACTTCTATAGCATATAGAAGCTAAGATATTGGACGTGTGCCCTTGATACACGCAGACACGCTGTACGTGAACCACACGATTGTAATTATTGCTTCACGAAAACAGACATGAGCAGTCAGGAACTCAAAAGATAATAGTAATTAAGTAAAAAAATACATAATGAGGTATTCAGTGGTTATATGCTCCTCATTGATATTCGGAAAAGCACGGAATCCTGAGGTTCATTCTGTGATGTTTCTTCTACAGGGATGATTAGAAAAATCGTTGATGCTTTAGATGTATGGTCAGCTTCACGCTGCAGCCATATTAATCCCGAGTAGCGCTGTCTGGCTCCGATGGTGATAGGAATTCCTGCCGAGATCCACAATGCACAGCCAATCGCTGACACACGGGATGACGAAGTTTCGGTACAAAGTACACGAAACGTCGCCGATAAGTAATCAGCACTAATGCTTCATATTTCAGAGATCCTGGGTTTGAATCTCGGGCTTGGACTGATAAAAATATCGAATCGCTTATCAGCTGAATATTTCTGTAGTGTTGAAGGAATAACTTATACGATATTATCAGTTAATTACTTAGCTGTTTTAATTGGAGATCGTTGAATATTTATTTAGTTTGTTGCGATATGTCAACAGGATAATAAGATGAAGAGATGATACTGATTAGTGGATATGTAAGGAAAGAAAAAGATAAGTATAAAATGAAGGAAAGAATGAAACAAATGAAGCAGAAAAGGAATGAAGGATAAATAAAATTGAAAATAAACAAACGAAAGAATTTGTTTGGCTGTACATTGGAATTCGACGAAAACATTCGTTAGAATTGTCCACGTCATTTTGCAAGCGTCTGTACAACCCGCTAGTGATAATAAATCGGCTAGTTAACGCTTAGATTTTAAATGTTACAAGTGCGACTGACTCTCTCTTCAGCTCAGGTTACATCTTTAAAATTTTTATTAATAGCAGTCACATTACAGCAAGACTTTCTCAGTAAGCCTTTGGCAAGGCAAGCTCCAATTACTTCAAAAAACAAATAAACTATCACTGTCTTTGTTTAAAACGTAGTTCAATCAAAGAGATTTCTATTACATTACATGTTGATAAGTTGGATGAAAGTTGCTCTGACTTCTCGACAAATATGTGACAGAACCAATCTTACCACAGCCTTCTATATAACTTAACAACATGGTACAGCGAAAGCTACTTTAACAAATGAAATTCAGTAATTTGTGACACATTAAATAGTATTCTTGTGTAAACGGAGAATAATTTGTCGTAATAACAAATTCAAGGTCAACCGACATTTTATTTTAGAATAATAGTAAACTTAAAACTTCCCAGGGCAAGTTATAGAAATAATCTTTACGACATCGGAGTCAATATTTGTGTAAAGTCTTAACCATGAGTAACGTATGATAGTTTCTCCTTCGTCTTCCATTTCTTGTGGCATCAACTTCGCCATTATTTCTCTGTGTTTTTGTAGCCTACTTTCTCTCTCATCTTCCATTCTTTTACCATGTTTTATTTTGATTTAATTCTCTGTTCTTTCGTGGTTAAACTTTCCTAAAATTGTAAAATTTGTAAAATTTAAATAGTTAATTTGTAGCCGATATTCTGCAATGTGTCATGAGTATTTGCCTGTCTTTAATTCCAATGGAGCGTTATTCCTCACCTTATAAACGAGTAGAAGTAATTCAATTTACTACACAAATATCTTTTCATCATGGTTCTTTATATCACTTTAATGTGTTCTGTTTACCTTATTGCAGAAATAGGGCTGAGTTCAGAACAGACAACTTCCATCACAAGCGACACCTTTAATGTAAACTAATGCCCGTTCGAATATTTGCATGTCTCAATTTTTAACTCTAAAGCTCTAAAGAAACCAGTAATATTTAAAGTGTAAATTTAACAACCTTCAAGAACTACAAACACCTTAGTTCACGACAATCGTCAGACAGACAAAGATGGCTGTGGTTTTGTGGTCAGCAATGCCAAAGTATAGAGCAGAGAATCCCTAAGCAGCGTTACCATGACAACGTTTACAATAATCCAAGCTTAACACTTTCATATAGTCCTAAAAAACATCAAAGTATAAAGACTTTTAAAAGATTTATGGTGGCAAAGATTGTAATGAATTACGTATAAAAAAATACACGATTCTGTTGATTTGATTATTTAAAAAAGAATTTCAGTGTAAAATATAAATAAAGTAATAAATTTTGCAGAAAATAAAAAAATGAAACAGATCGATTACGTAAACACGTTTACAAATGGGTCCTTTGCAGTTTATCATATCTGACTCTCCTTGATGTCAAACTACTTATATATAAATAAAAAGTCTACAAGGCTGATCACGTACAGACATCTCAAAGGTCTGCATCCTCCGTGTACTGCTTCAAAGAAAATTTCTGAATTTCTATCCGAATTTCACTTAAAATACGTTCTCATATCGAACGTTTAGAATCAAATCAAATTCTTCTAGTAAAACCGAAGTCAATCGAATTCCTTTCAGCACTCAGGGAGACGAAACACAAATAAACTCACATCTCTCTCCAAATTATGCATCAATTTTGTAAGCTTCGTGTAAAGAACACAACATTATTCGTTACTGAGATGATAATGTTGCGTCATATTGTGTTGAATATATACTTGTTCAATTCTTATCAGTCTAATCACAATAAAATATTATTATTAAATATTAAAATATTATTACAATTAACATTTAAATATTTAAAATATATTAAAATGATGCTCTCTATCGAAATGTTCGATTTACATTAGAGCATCATCTTTTACACTACATGTTTTAGTTCTAAATGAACCATCTTCAGGTGTATAATCCAAATATAAATTCATAGAAAGTTATTATTATTATTATTAAGTGTTCTGTCTTACGACAGGTCCATTGCTCTGCCCAAAAAGAGCTCTCCAGTTGTCCCTATTCTCGGCTTCTCGCTTTAATTCCTGGAACGTCATCTTCTTTCCTTGTTTAAGGTCGTCGGTTAGCTGTATCAATCTTCTTCCTAGTCCTCTCTTTCCTTCAACCTGGCCTTCGGTGATATCACTCAGTAATCCATTCCTTCTCATAATATGTCCCAGCCAGTTAGCTTTCCTTCGTGTAATCGCCTGCAGAATGCTTCTTTGCTCGTAGACTCTCCTCAATACTTCTTCGTTGGTCACTCGATCCGTCCACCTGATCTTCTCTATTCTTCTCCAACACCACATTTCGAAACTCTCCAGGTATTTCTGTTCCTTCTTCCTGAGTGTCCAAGTCTCTGCTCCATACGTAACACTTCACTAGTCTCTTCTTCATCTCCAAGCCCAACTTGCTAGTGAGAAGTATCCTCTTCTTGACGAAAGCTGTCTTGGCCATGGATATCCTTGCTTTTACTTCCTTGGTGCACAGAGCGTCTACGTTTGAATTTATATTTGGATTATACACCTGAAGATGGTTCATTTAGAACCGAAACATGTAGTGTAAAAGATGATGCTCTAATGTAAATCGAACGTTTCGTATAGAGAGCATCATTTTAATATATTTTAAATATTTAAATGTTGATTGTAATAATATTTTAATATTTTAATATTTAATAATAATATTTTATTGTGATTAGACTGATAAAAATTGAACAAGTATATTATTTGTTACGTGTATTTCACTCTAGCACTAACCTAAGGCACGCGTACTTTTTGTTCCGGTAGGGTAACGAAGCATGGACACCGATTTCAAAGCTCACCCCGCCATGTAAACGGAAAAGTTTTGTTAGCACACCCCACGGTTCGTTCCGCACCAAACTAACCGTGTATTAACACCTACTAATTTGTCTCGCAGTTAAACCCCCTATTCGTTTGTTTGTCTACGTAACTGACTCTATATAAGGCAGCTCCTTCTCTACGATTAATTGCAGATTAAACACTAATATGTTAGTGTTAGTCACGGCTGCATAGCTAAATGACTGTAAAGTATGGTGGATAACATTGTTTTATGTGGAATATTTCTTTATTTAGTGTTCTGTCTGACGACAGGTCCATATGAACAGGATCCTTCCATCCTTTTCTCTTCTCGGACTGGGACCTGTTCATATACGTTCTTGGCAGATGATGCAGAAGTGGTTTGCCATTGCCTTCTTCTGTGTGTGAATGGAGTAATTGTTGGGATGCCACGGAGGAAAACTCCGTGTTGCCTAGACCACGGCCTTGCCCAACACAAGTTATAAATTCGGGCACCGCCGGGAATCGAACCCGAGACCCCCAGGATTACAAGGCCAGCGTTCTAACCGCTAGACCACCGTGGCTATATTTAGTGAATAAGGCAACAAAATTCAAAATAGCGCTTCTGATATTTCGGATAAATGTATTAAGAGACTTGATTAGGTGAAACAGAAATTCATCCATGACCACTCCAGTAGCATCCTCCGTTCCTGGTATAAAATTCAGATCATGCATCTATAACTAAGATTCCTCACTCCATCTTCCGCTAAGAGGCACAGTGAGAGGGCAAATAAACATATAAAAAATAGATAATGCTGAATGCGGTTCTAAAAACTTGACGTGAATCGAACACTACAATTTATCTGGTTTGACACCTACACAAAAATAGTGTTAAGCTCGCAAAGACGAGGACGAAGATGGCTGCCTTCTGAGATGTTGAAACATGTAGTCAGGTAAAATTTTACCGACGTTTCAGAGGTACCTTCTGCCTCCATCATCACTACTGATCCTGCAATAGTTTGTATCTGACAAATTTCTTACCTCGAAAACTTACATTATTCTTAAGACAACAGAATGTTCTACATTTGTACGTAACTCAGCACACGATATACAAATCACTATTATTATTTTTTCCTTCAAATTCTTCGGAACAAATAAAATAATCGAAATTGTAATAATATTAACAAATTAACAACTAATTTCGCTGGCTTGATTACAAGTGGTATGGGACCGCATGTGGCCCGCGAGCCGCCAGTTATATCACGCTGAACTAGATTAAGTTATTTCACATAAAATAACTTCGGAGAGGAGAAACACTGAATGTCCCGAATAAATATGATACGTACAATCATATTATTGTCTGTAGTTACTTTATAACGCTCTATCAAGTGCTGAGTTTACTTTCATTTTTTTTTGTAGTGTTCTGTCTGACGACAGGTCCATATATTATGAACAGGATCCTTCCTACCTCTTCAGGTTGTCAGGGAACTGCTCATACATATATACATTCTTGGCAGAGATGATCCAGAAGTGGTTTGCCATTGCCTTCTTCTGTGTGTGAGTGGAATAATTGTTGGGATGCCACGGAGAAACCGGGGAAGCCCCCGGAGGAAAACTCCATGATGCCTAGACCACGGCCTTGCCCAACACAAGTTATAAATTCGGGCACCGCCGGGAATCGAACCCGAGACCCCAGGATTACAAGGCCAGTGTTCTGACCGCTAGACCACCTCATCTTATTATTATTTAGTGTTCTGTCTGACGACAGGTCCATATATCATGAACAGGATCCTTCCATCCTTTTCTCGGACTGGGACCTGTTCATATACGTTCTTGGCAGATGATCCAGAAGTGGTTTGCCATTGCCTTCTTCTGTGTGTGAATGGAGTAATTGTTGGGATGCCACGGAGGAAAACTCCATGATGCCTAGACCACGGCCTTGCCCAACACAAGTTATAAATTCGGGCACCGCCGGGAATCGAACCCGAGACCCCAGGATTACAAGGCCAGCGTTCTAACCGCTAGACCTCCGTGGCATTTAATTTCTTATTTATTCTTAATTTCGTCTCTCTTCTTCTGATTCACTTTCTTCTTTGAAATATTCCTCTCCATTCTTTCTCTATCATTTCTTAAATCCATCCCCTCCTCGTTTCTAGTCCCCTCATCTCCTTCCTGAATCTCTCTCCGTCTTCCCACCTGTTCCATTTTATTCTCAAATATTCTGATAACGCAACTGCGGTCTGAGTTTTGCAGAGTGACGAGCAGTCCATCTGGTATAAACAAAATCGATTTTAATTGCACGGGCGACGGAATCCGCGGACAAACATTTACTGGGGCGGGACGAGCGCCGATTCCAATACAGTCACTGCGATGATCAAGAATGCCTTCGAAGTGCTGGAACTACTCCCATAAGCGGTAACGCCTAATGCGAAATGGTAAAAACTAGCTCCAACAGGTTAACGAACTCCAGTCTTAATGATTACGAACGAAATAAAAAAAACAAAAATATTTGAAGCATAACCATCAATTTATAACGTTAAATAAGTGGCTTGTTAGAGCGACTGGCATTGCAAATTTTCCTAGTTAAGAACAGTCTATTAACAATCTAGGCTGCTGTGACTATTAATATCTCACAAACGAAGTAGCTACTGCCATCTTTATGTGGCCTGACCAATGACACTCCTTAGTAACGTTAAATTACGAACCTCATATTCAGAAACTAATCCAGGGGTGGGAATTTAGTTCCACTAGCGGGGCCAGAAAACTTGTTAAAATACTTACATAATTAAACATTGTTAAATATCAGTAATCAATGAGGTTTCTTAATAAACACACTAAAATACAGAATAAAAAAGAATTATTAACGTTTATAGGCCTAGTAATATCTGATTTAAAAACCAGTATTTCTGCGTTTTTGAACACAAAATGTCAAAATAGGTCTTTTATGATTCTCAGAGAAAATATAAATTATTTTTCACATATATATTTATTATTCAAGTCATATACACAAACTTTTAAATTTTTAAATTTTGATGTTAAAATTTAAAATTTAAAATTGATATTCTGCGCCATTCATCGTTATCTCGATGTTACAATGTTGCGCTTTAATATTTCTACATGTTTCGATGTCGTAGCATCATCTTCAGGTTTTTATATTTAAAACTATTCTATATTTGTTAATGCATTAACCTGAAGATGATGCTATGACATCGAAACATGTAGAAATATTAAAGCGCAACATTGTAACATCGAGATAACGATGAATGGCGCAGAATATCAATTTTAAATTTTAACATCAAAATTTAAAAATTTAAAAGTTTGTGTATATGACTTGAATAATAAATATATATGTGAATTATAAACACAAACATGACGCATCAAAACTATAAATTATTTTATTAAACAGCGCACACGAGGTAATCTTTGAAATGGTTAAGTTCTGTGTTTTCTTTACTGTACAGACTGTTTTTAAAGTATTATTTAGACGAGCTTCGGCTTCAAAGGTCTAATAATAAATTCTCACGTACATTAAACTGAATATAGTATGACCCCATCATAATTTATCATACTAAACTGTAAATAAAATAAATACAGACAATAAGTTTATAAAGTTGAGACATCGAAGACTGTACTTCACTCAAAACAGACAACTCTTTTCTCTTATTTTAATGTTCAATGATTACTCTTCATAGCAAATATGAGAAATTGAAAGCTTCATCAGGGAACACAAAACCAGTAACATTTCGAAATCGAATCTAGAAAAAATAAAAATCTTTGTCTGGTTGTTTCCGGTCACATTTTGTCTACCCCTAAACAGGAATGTCTTCGCCCGTTCTTACCGTCCATGTATTTTGCTATAAAACGTTTAAAGCTTCCTTTACATGAACAAGGTTCTCTATATAAGGATGACAAAGATAAAACTACACTGAACTTATCAAATAGCTAAGAGCTGAAGATTAAAGTTTGCCGATAAGTTGGAATGATAGAATGTACAGTTGTTCCGCGAATGATCAATTTTTAACACTTTTGAACTTTCCGCTAAAAAAGCTTTATGTTATATTTCATTCTGATTGTACAATTAATTTTCCTACGCCTGGACATATTAGCTTTACATTTCTTGTAAGGTTACTAATTATTCTAAAATGTACACAGCTTACTAATAGGAAGTAATGAAACATGAATATATTACAAACAAAAAAAGTAAAAATTTTATTGTATAAAACAAAAACGCAACTGCAGGAATATACATAAACTCTCGTTTAGTCAGGTATGTAATGGAAATTGTTATCAGGAGTTAACATTTATCACTGGGACAATAACGAACGTTCGGGATTATTTTCCATCATCAGGATTCATCGCCATGATGATGAAGTCAAAAAGGACCTCTGAAACGTCGGTGAACTTCTACAAGACTACACGGTAGTTACAACGCAGAAAGCAGCCATCTTATAGTTTATTTTGAATGTTGCATTAACCAGTTTCCGTAAACATCGCTCATGCTATAAATAATAGTCGAAACGCCCCGTTCACATCAGGAACAGAACTAGTTTTCGCTATGTGAACTAGAAATTACTTTACACAGGAGAGAGAGAGACAGAGATATAGATAAAAAAAAACAAAGTTGCGAGATTTTTTGTAAGACTACATTACTTGTCTCTCTAATTTATGCGTAAAAAAAACAGATGTCTAAGCCTTAATGCCGTGAGTTGTCATTTATGATATACTGGAGCGAAAATGGCGGATAGAAACGGCTGTTTGACCCTGGGATAAGCAGAAAATTAGAAGTGGTTCGAACCTGGTAGCAAACTTTATAACTAACGCATTCCTACCTGCTAATATAACACGCACATCGACGGCTTAGAAGTCATAAAACCTTTGAAACAGGAAGTTCATCTAAATATAATCTCGGTTTCTACCGCGAAAAGAAAAAAAACACACACACACAACGCGTCCCCATGACAACGATCAATTGGTTAAAGTTGTTTTTGGATACATTAATTTATTCTTAAAATAATACGAAACACACAATTAGAGGTTTAAATTTTTTTTTAAAAAGATATAAAAGGCGAATGAAATTAACATCAAATGTACGTGCTAACATTTCTCTGTGAAAAATGTTGCTTAATAACATAATTTTTACTGGCATAAAATAATTTTAATAATATAAGGAATGTTACATTAGACAAACCGAAAAAAAAAAGTTAATGTTCCTCACTAACATTTATTGAATTTTGTAACGTCAAAATACCTTTATAGGCTCGAATTATTTACAGAACTCATAACGTTCAATTTCTTACTGAAGTCAGTACTATTATGGCCATTAGAAGCACGTGGTAGAATGAAAAAAAGGTGTAAGGATGTGGGCTGCTTTGTGGAAGAATTTCAACGAAAAAAAATTCTTCAAAATTGGTTCTAGCTGTCTGATAACCAACGAATTTGCCAAGACGATCATCTGTACTGTACCATATTGTGGTCTGAAGTGATATACTCTTTCGAAAAATACTCACTGCCAGAGTCGGCTTCTTAAATAGAAGTTTACAGTGATGAAGCCATAAATCTCCCTTGGCTTCAGCTACGTTCTGATTCGTCACGCAGCAGTGACTGAAAAGTTTGGAAGTAAAACGCTTTAAGTGACACACTGTAAATCGAATTTTAGCCTAAGAACGAAAGGACACTGAATTTAAAACTGTTTCATACAAAAGCACATTAGATGCTGTTTAACCCACAAAACTACTGTAGATATTATATGATAACGAGATGGGCTGAATATTTACAACGAAGGACACTTGGGAGCCATAAGTGTAGAAGAGAAGATAATATTAAAATGTTTTTACTGATACAGAGTGTGTGTGTGGATACGGCGTGAATTCAGGACAGATCTTGTGAATAAAGCAATCGACTTTCTAATATAATATAAAATGACCGCCACTCTTGACGGAGAAATTTAAAATTAGTATTCTCGGTGTCGAATCTGGTAGCTAGAAACAAAATCATCGAATTTTGGTTCTACCGATTAAGGAAATTAAAAATTACAAGTTTCGAATAACCTCCAATGCCATAACGTCCGTACCAAATTTAATAGAAATATGGCCAGTGGTTTTTCGAGTTGAATCGTACGGACGGACATGGTCAGCCCTTTTGAGATCACTGCGCGGTTTCGTCCAAAAAAAATAAATAAAAAAAACGCATGAAAATACACAAGCAATCACGCTCGGCGTCATTAAACAAGACAAGTACAATCAACTGAAATTCAATGTCAGTAAAGCTCGTGTACTCTTAGGCCGCTTATGCGCGGAGCTGGGCGGAAACTACATACCCGCACGCTTTCCAGATATGAGCATGCAATAACACAACTCACTCTTTGCTATGTCGAGGTCACATCATTCTTTTCCCCAGCGTGTTTTTTTTACAGCGTAGACGATATCTTAAACAAACAAGCGGGGAAAATATTCAAACATGTTAATGATTTCTCTCGCATTTATAATTGGAATCTTCGTGTTATTTACACTTCCACGCCACACTACAAACAGAGGAATAACTAACCAACCAGATGGCTTACCGAACCCGAAGGTTCATCACCGAATTAACCAAAGCCCTCCACCGGACCCTGTCCTGGGCCAACAAAATCCAGTTTCCTTCAACTCCTATCTCCCATAGATCCCGCCTGAGATTATCCTCCCATCTACGTCTAGGTACAAACAGAAGAATGCGAACTGAAAAAATTGCGGATAATATTTCACAAATAACCAAAATGCCCGATTTAAATTTTGAGTTTTGGTTACGTTATAAACAATACGGATGTCAGTTGATACGGGATCGTCTATTAATATCAAATAGCTTTAAATTGTTCAAGTAGGCCGATGTAATATACTGAGAAACATCTCAGGATATCCGGTCTCCAGGCCGAGAGTTGAAGACGGAACTGCCGAATTCGAGGCTGGAGTGACATATGGATGTATAGATGACAATTGGGACTCTTTGCAAGCGATGATAAAAAGATGAGAACGAATAATACAGACAAACAAGACGTAGGAACAGCAGAGAGGCAAAAGTTGGATGTCATTTCTGAGCAGGAAAACTGGTACGAACCGGATTTTTGCCTCACTTTGCAATGTTGCATATTAGCTGAAGAATGCTAATTAATTACACTTTATTACACCAGTTTCAGCTTTAAGAGTGTAAACGTGTATCAGAGTGCCAACGGGCCCTAAGATCATTACACAGAAAACGCGGTAATTGGATCTTGCCTGCTCAAAGACACAACGACAACAGACCATCAGGAAATTCAGGACATAATTTTAATTAGATGAAATATTCTTACTACAATCTGAAATAATCTAAACTGTCACAGCAGCAAAAACCCGACCTGTTTCTACCTCCATTTTGATACGCAAGTCTCGTGAATTGTATTTGTAGTGTTCTGTCTGAGGACAGGTCCATATGAACAGGATCCTTCCATCCTTTTCTCGGACTGGGACCTGTTCATATACGTTCTTGGCAGATGATCCAGAAGTGGTTTGCCATTGCCTTCTTCTGTGTGTGAATGGAGTAATTGTTGGGATGCCACGGAGGAAAACTCCGTGTTGCCTAGACCACGACCTTGCCCAACACAAATTATAAATTCGAACCCGAGACCCCAGGATTACAAGGCCAGCGTTCTAACCGCTAGACCACCGTGGCGGTTGTCGTGAATAAGATAAGTTTTTTTCCCCCCCCAAATTGACACATCTATGTACTCGTAATATAATAACCGATGTCCGTCACGCTCGACTGTACCAGTGGGACGTTTGTGTTACGCTGAAGATCTTACATTAATTTCTGACGGTGGCGAATGTGGTAGTAGAATTTGTAAATGAGGCTATGGAGGTGCTTATGGTGGGGTCTGGCGGAGTGTGCGTTTGGCAGGATTCTGAATTCAGTTGTCTTGAAAATATTTTCATATTTAACTTGGTCTACAAATAAATTTCACAAATTTGTCAATCTCAACGCAGTTTGTAAGTATAATGATGCAAACAACTTGTTCACATCCGTCAACACTGACAGGTGATAGTTTTCTATAGTTTTACTAGTAAGAGTGATTTTTAGACCCATTCCAATAAAACGCCCTCAATTTAAGCAGGAAACACTGAAATGCAAATACGCGTTATAAAAAGAGAATATACTTCTTGAATAGATGAGCCACTATCAGCTTCTCAAGAATAAAAACAGAAGGAGAATAGTTTGTAAGAGACGTATATCGCGCATAACGTGATGAATGTTAAGAGAGCTCAGATTTTTACGTATTTTTGAAGCTGGCTATTGCTTAGTTGATCCTCGCAGGTTTGGGTGTCGAAACTTAAAGCAGATGAATCACTAAGTTACAAACACGATAACAAAAAAACAAAATAAATGCAAAGTAACTAATAACATTTCCTCAATTTAAAATTTCCGGAATATATATATACTGGTTGCATTTGAAAGTACGACGTCATTTCCTGTAGGGGTGACGAGTCGCTTTTACAACCTGCTAATCGGTACAGTCACGTCAAAAAATCAACATGTTATAACCAGCGACCACTTGCAACGTTCAAACTATAGTCACGTCTACACACACACACGTAGAAATATAAAACTAGATTTCCTCCCGGGAACATCTTAAAATAAACAATAAAACTCTTAATTTTTATATATCAAATATTTAAGAAAATATTAATTAACGTTTGTAAAATGCGTGAACAAAATTTTACTCAGTATCTGCCAAAATATATGATGCTACATCCCAGCAGACATCGTCCTATGTATTAATACTGTACGATTCCAGAATCTTCAGCTCTGAAGATAGAGACAGTATGTTCCTACAGAAACGTTGGTATCAGCCTATAAGTACACACGGCGCCAAAACCTAGAGAAACAACATCACCACCTTAACCGACGTGAGAACTTGAAATCTGAGCATTGATCGTTTTATGCATGAAATATTTTGTGGTCTGCTAGCAACCACGGCCACTGCCATGCCATTGCTGTAACAAGATGAATGTTATTTATATCACACAAGAAGCTATTTATTTATGGTTCCATGTTGGTCATTCTCATCTCCAAACCCTTTAATTCAAAACATAAAGGGTATATTAATCCACGGTCTAAAATACATTAGCTGTACCAATTCATTCTATTTGTCATTTCCAGTTAATTTGGCGTGGTACAACTGGACTGTAATCTATTTGATGATAGAAATGCATTTGCTTAATCATCGGTTCTGACAACTCACGTATTAATATCTGCTTCTGAGTTGCATTACGTTCGCTGTAAGATGAACCGCCCGGAGTCACAAATCTAGAGAGATTTTTTTTCTTTCCAGTTACTAATGGGATCTCCATGGAAACACTACAAGATAGACGCTCCTGAGAGCTAACTACCTTATAGCCGACAGTAGACCACTCTAGATATACATCCTTAAATTATTTAACTTACATGTTTCAAATTTAGAAGTTGTGAAGTGGTTTTTGCTCCAGTATCTGTAAAGTTTGTTCCAGTATTTCTCCATTCTTCGTGCAGTGATGTTCTTTAATAAAGCAGGTTTTTGGACCTAAGATAGTAGCTCGGATAAAATTTTATAAGGAGTAGATTCATATCAAATCTAAAACTTCTTGACGATGGTGAAGAGTCAATTGAATAAAAATTTCCTTGGATATTATCCATCGTCTAGTAAATATAAAACGTAAAAAACGACGTTTCGGAGATGGGACTCTATCTCCGTCTTCAGGTTCCTACACAGTTGGGCCCACTAGATAGAGTAGTGTAGAAACCTGAAGACGGAGATAGAGTCCCATCTCCGAAACGTCGTTTTTTACGTTTTATATTTACTAGACGATGGATAATATCCAAGAAAATTTTTATTCAGTAGCGTCATAATTTGTACTCGTCATAAAATATGGTAAGGATGAGATAGGAGGGGAATACAAAATATTTTTTAAAATGTTTGTTGGTGTACATTTACAATTCAAGCTTTAGTATCATATGAGTGCGTGGTTTATGTTCTAATCATGCAAAGAAGTCTCCATGGATACATCAGTACAGAACGTCAAGACATCTACTGAACAGAATTTTGAGCTTAATTTCCAGGACAGAAGTTTCTTTCAGTTAATTTAACGACACTTTCTCAACTACATGGGTTATTTAATCAAATTACGTTATTACTGTGCATAATAAATTATAACAAATGGAGACGTGGACGATCATTGTCCTGAATTTGTTTGGATAACTCCAAGGAAAGTTACGAGGAAATTTAAGCCTGGCGTCAGGGCAGAGACTTCCTGAGGTCCTAACCACTCAACCGCAACTTTCTGTAAGAAACTGTCCAGCGCGACTAATTTTATACAAATACTTCGTTCAAGGAATTCTTGTGGACACTTCCCGGACACACATTGCAACAACAGATGCTGTGGAAATCTCATCACATGCACGCACAAACACACACAGGTTTAAGATGCGGTTGTCAGGGAGACGAGGCGGGGAGTAAACTCGCCTCAGGCACTACGAAGGACCGACCTGAACAGAACTGGACTGTAGTGGACTTGACACAATTTCTACAAGGTCTCGCAGTCAACCGGTGTGGCCATTTCTCCCGCCGAATATTACGCTCTCTAGAATCTAGAGCACACAATCTAAAGTCTAGATCACTATAACAGCACAGAATGCAGTACATCATCTGCTATATGAGGTGTATCTCTGAGAGGACAGCAACTTCCATGTAGACAAAATTGTCTTTCATTTTGTTTAATTATTTATTGTTTTATTCGCAATTTTCCTTAATATATTTCACACCTTCTTCTCAACTTATCCTCCTATTTCTTATTTTTCATTTCCTTTCTCTATTATCCTTATAATTTTTCCAATTTTTTTACTATTTATTCTTTATTTGTTATGAATTTATTATCTTGACAAGTATGAGTATTCATAAGTAAATTGAATAAAAATTTACTTGGATATTATCCATCGTCTAGTAAATATAAAACGTAAAACGACGTTTCGGAGATGGGACTCTATCTCCGTCTTCAGGTTCCTACACAGTTGGGCCCACTAGATAGAGCTAATCCCTATCTATTATCCATCGTCTAGTAAATATAAAACGTAAAACGACGTTTCGGAGATGGGACTCTATCTCCTTCTTCAGGTTCCTACACAGTTGGGCCCACTAGATAGAGCTAATCCCTATCTATTATCCATCGTCTAGTAAATATAAAACGTAAAACGACGTTTCGGAGATGGGACTCTATCTCCGTCTTCAGGTTCCTACACAGTTGGGCCCACTAGATAGAGCTAATCCCTATCTATTATCCATCGTCTAGTAAATATAAAACGTAAAACGACGTTTCGGAGATGGGACTCTATCTCCTTCTTCAGGTTCCTACACAGTTGGGCCCACTAGAAAGAGTCCCATATCCGAAACGTCGTTTTACGTTTTATATTTACTAGACGATGGATAATATCCAAGAAAATTTTTATTCAATTGACTCTTCACCATCGTCAAGAAATTTTAGATTTGATATGACTATTCATAAACTGAAACTTGAGATGTCAGTTAATTAACGCAACGCTTTGCAGATCATTTAATATCGCTGTATTAACTTTTATTTCTTATAATAATTTCCTAATATTAATTTAAATGGATTAAGGCAAAATCTACAGTGATCTGTTTTGAGACTGATTAATGATTATATACTAGCATCCATCTGAAGAAGTCTACGACCGCAAAATTAATGTTATGTGTTAATATTTCTTGTTTCGGGACACCATAAAATGATGACAAAGTAATTTTCTGTGTGATAAAGACAAACATAACAAATGACGTTTCCGGTTTGAATCCCGCGTTGGATATTACAATATTCCTCACCGCCTGCTTCACTATTATCCATGTTGTATCATGAGAGGTGATGCTGAGGTCGAAACAAGTCCAAGAGAACCGGTCTGAAGGAAAATGAATCGTTATGTTAAAATTGTTAGACGAACACCAAGACAAAAGATGAAACTCAGTGCTTCGGCACAGATGACTACGTACATGTAAACATTACAAGAACATGTGTATTTAAAAACGTGAATAGATCTGTATGAAAATTTCCGTCTTCTGGGTTGTTGCGCCGTGTAGTCTGGTCGATGTTAACCAACGTTTCAGAGGTCATACTGCCTCCGTCATCAGGGCGATAAGTATGAAGATTTCTGTGTTCTGGGTTGTTGCGCCGTGTAGTCTGGTAGATGTTTACCAACGTTTCAGAGGTCATACTGCCTCCGTCATCAGGGCTATGACGGAGGCAGTATGACCTCCGAAACGTCGGTAAACATCTACAATACTACATAGCGCAACAACCCAGAAGACAGAAATCTTCATACTCTGATGACGGAGGCAGTATGACCTCTGAAACGTTGGTAAACATCGACCAGACTACACAGCGCAACAACCCAGAAGACAGAAATCTTCATACTCTGATGACGGAGGCAGTATGACCTCCGAAACGTCGGTAAACATCTACAATACTACATAGCGCAACAACCCAGAAGACAGAAATCTTCATACTCTGATGACGGAGGCAGTATGACCTCTGAAACGTTGGTTAACATCGACCAGACGACACAGCGCAACAACCCAGAAGACAGAAATCTTCATACTCTGATGACGGAGGCAGTATGACCTCCGAAACGTCGGTAAACATCTACAATACTACATAGCGCAACAACCCAGAAGACAGAAATCTTCATACTCTGATGACGGAGGCAGTATGACCTCTGAAACGTTGGTAAACATCGACCAGACTACACAGCGCAACAACCCAGAAGACAGAAATCTTCATACTCATCGCCCTGATGACGGAGGCAGTATGACCTCTGAAACGTTGGTAAACATCGACCAGACGACACAGCGCAACAACCCAGAAGACAGAAATCTTCATACTCTGATGACGGAGGCAGTATGACCTCTGAAACGTTGGTTAACATCGACCAGACGACACAGCGCAACAACCCAGAAGACAGAAATCTTCATACTCTGATGACGGAGGCAGTATGACCTCTGAAACGTTGGTTAACATCAACCAGACTACACAGCGCAACAACCCAGAAGACAGAAATCTTCATACTCTGATGACGGAGGCAGTATGACCTCTGAAACGTTGGTTAACATCGACCAGACTACACAGCGCAATAACCCAGAAGACAGAAATCTTCATACTCTGATGACGGAGGCAGTATGACCTCTGAAACGTTGGTTAACATCGACCAGACTACACAGCGCAATAACCCAGAAGACGGAAATCTTCATACTCACCGCTGTGAGAACCTCAAGTCTTACAGATCTGTATGAATTGGTCTTTGATCGATTAGTCAAGCAGACATAAGTAAATTGTCGTGGGAAATAAAACAGAGAGTTCAGAAGGACGTCTCAAAAATACAGCGTGTCCACTTCGACCACAGAGTCACCCGTACAGTAACCGACCTACGACCAACGTCGACACTTATCCAAGCAGTCACACTGGATCAGGCACTCCTCTTATATTCAACGCTGTAAGCAACTACAAAGGTAAAGAACAGTGGTCATACCCTTATGGAAAACATTATGGACAACTTTTTGCTGTAGTTTTTCTTGAATTAAACTTAACCAGTCTAAACGTAAGCTTTCATTTGCGAGCTGTTAAGCTTATTTAAGATAATTTCTAGTCAGACAATAAAAATACAAATCTTATACGTTCTAAACACTATGAAAAAAAAAAATGTATCCTCAGGGTTATGAGTCAGATTATGATAATAGAGCAACATATGTTCTTTAATATGTTGTTAAAATTTCCTCCCTTATCCCATTATTTTGTAAGTGAGAGGCATTTCCGTTCGTGCTGCTTTTTTTAAGTAATAATTCTCTGGCGCATGAACATTCAGAAATTGCCACCTAAGAAATCTTGCGATGAAGAAAGTAGATCATCCTGGGAGTTGAAAACACCTATGCTCTTAAGAGTAGGACACACAAACAGCCGGATGCATGGACGACCACCTGCGTACCTACTCAGCTGTCAGCCAAAAAGCCAGTCCACTGCTGGACTCTATTTGATGGAAGAAGGCTTAACTTATAAGCTAAGTTTCTCCCTATGCTTAATTGATTACACCCGGGAAGGTTCTCGGTTCAAAATTCGGCCACATCACCAGCTATTATAACTCGAATTCTGTTGTTTTTCATGAGTTTTTGACAGACGATTACACGGAGGATTTATTACACACCTTCATCCAAATCCATGGTGTTTCACTACCAAAAATTTGCTAACATTACATGTTTCCTGCACGCGCACTGGCTTAAAAGTTACCCTTACCTTAATAAATCAGACGGATATTTATAAATAAATCAAGTAAAGAAACTCGGTAGCTCTTTCTAGGACGTCACAGTCCAATGAACTGACCCTTCACCTCGATGATAGAGAAATTCGACAGGATTTAGTATGGGCAGTAGAGACTACGAGGGGATGTGCTACCTTTTACTGTAACATATTTCATATCAAGGTCAAGAGTGACTGGAACACTTGATAATATAATAGATTGACCAATTGATTGTATTGAATAATGAAAGAAGCGATTGTGAAAGGTATAGACTAGAAACACCTGTCAGTAACTTCCATATGAAACTAATCTGTTACAGAACATGAAGATGTCCGTCTTAAGGGACACTGCGTCTCGTAACATCGCACAAATATATACTGACGCCGGTCAGTAATTCTGAAATTATTAAGTTACCTTAATGATATATAAAAACACTTCAAATTTATATATTATGGCGAGAGCTACTTACAAATCTGCTCACATGCCAAAGACCAGAAATTTAATTAATCTTTTAAAACATTCACGGATAGTTTCCTGTAGTATAGTTTATTATTTATTTAGTGTTCTGTCTGACGACAGGTCCATATGAACAGGATCCTTCCATCCTTTTCTCGGACTGGGACCTGTTCATATACGTTCTTGGCAGATGATCCAGAAGTGGTTTGCCATTGCCTTCTTCTGTGTGTGAATGGAATAATTGTTGGGATGCCACGGAGGAAGACTCCGTGTTGCCTAGACCACGGCCTTGCCCAACACAAGTTATAAATTCGGGCACCGCCGGGAATCGAACCCGAGACCCCAGGATTACAAGGCCAGCGTTCTAACCGCTAGACCAGCGGAGAAAAATTGAAAAGAAATATAAAAGTGTGTTTAAAAACACAAATAAATTACTGAATTTCCATATTAATTATTAGGAGCTTTAAAATGTGTGATGTGAAATTTAATTCTCGAAATGTCAATTCGGGGATTTAAATAGGAAGGGTTTATACCTTTACACACCTGTTTCTTAAGACAAAGAAGCTGGTGACTCTGTAAGATCTGTAATGATTTTTTTAATATCTCTGATGACATCGGCTTGCGTGTTCCGCGCATGCGCTAGATGGTACTACGTCGAATTCTTTAGGTCTCGTGAGATTACAACCGTAAAGTGTTATCGTATTGGATTTAGCCGAGATACGTGATCCCATGGGAGTGCAATAAATATGGAGAAGGACAGGGTCAGAGCTACTTCCTTGTGGAGAGTAGGTCGGCTTGCAGGCCCCTGGAATGTGGAGCAAACCGGACAACGCCCCAAGATGTTTGGAAAAAGAAAGCAAGTCGCGAGTTGCAGGTTCAAGAGAAAGGATGCTGCCGGATAATTTAGCGTCCGTGTTAGCTGACCAAGCGAAGAGATATCACACTGCACGCTGAGAGCACAGGGCGTTCACAAAACAAGTGCCCGACCGAAAGACATTCACTTTTCAAACAATCACCCGGTACGGCATCTACGTTACTGAGTGGACACGTAAATAAATAACATTCCAAGTAACTAACCGATTTATTAACTCACTTATTAAATTATACAGTACCTTCTTGCAGATCGTCACAGTTATAAACATCCCTGTTGTTACGAAACTTAAAAATTCGCCACAGATAACGTGAAAGTCTACCATTGCACTGTCCCTTGGCATCCTCACAACGTATTCGTCTTCTTATTATCCCTTTAATTAATATGCTTTCACTTGTGTCTCGCTCCGTGTAAAGAACGCCTAGAAATCGAATTGATTCAGCAGAATTCGTATTTAAAGATAATCTTTCAAATGCACTACATGTGACTGAGAAATACGATGAATAAGGAATAAATACAATTTCTCAGAAAATGTTTGTAGCCTATTTGAATAATGATCTATACAGACTGAGGAAAACCAAGAAATATATAAAAAAAATTCACGACACGTGACAAACGCTTCGAAGCCCACAAGAGAGCCAAGTGACTGGGGTTTCAGATTCTTACCACAATTACATCGCGTTTTGATAATCTAAACACTTCATACGTCAGATACTTTTGGCACATAATCTGAAGGGATGCTCGTAATAACATGATGAATGAGCAATGCCTTCCATACAGCTGTGTTCCAAACGAAGTCGCACGGAGAGAGTAACTGAACCTCACCTCCCGTTAAAAATATTATTATTGTTACATCAAGGTGAGCGCACATCTGCCACGACGGGGACACCGAACAAGCAGGCCACGATCTGAACCCAACAAGTACTCACTAGTACCTTAGCACCTTCAAAACATCCTCACAAATCATTTTCTAAACTGATTTCGCCATAAATCTTTGACAAAGATTTCAGGTTCTGACGGCGACGAGAATGAAGATTACTGTATTCTGAGATGTTGCCGACGTTTCAGAGATGGTTACCGCTAACATAATCACGGTATAGCTCACCAAAACATCGGAAAATTCCTGACAGATTGCACGTTGCAAAATCCCAAAAGACAATCATACTCAATTCTTGCATGTTTCTTGGAGTTTCGTGACAAAGAATTATTCTAAATTTTCTGATATTCTTCATTATAATCTTTCCTAAAGTCGTTTATCATCATATTTTCTTCATCATCGCCAAGGTCCTTACACTCGTCTTACAACTGCGGAGATTCTTTCAACTTTTTAGACGCTACCGGACAGACAGGGCGTCGAATATCGAGCAACTTTCTCCCCTCGAGGTCTCGAGGTACGTTGCGGATTGACGCGAATCCTCTGGACAGAAGCATTCACGCATGGCCTTCGGATACGAGGAGAAACCCTTCCGACCTGCTACAGTAGCACAAGCAGAATGTATCTGAAGTCTATCAATATCAGATCTCACTTGAATTCCTCAACCTCGTTTCAACTAACAACATTGTAAACAGCTTACATTTTATAACATCGAGTGAGAGGTTATTGAGTGGATAATGAATAGAAATTAGCAGAACGTGGAAGGAAGGGATCGTGAAATTATTTAAGATACTATAGCAGCTATAAAACCCGCAACGTGAAGTAATCCAACCTAACCTAACCCAACTTAACCTAACCTAACCTAACCTAACCTAACCTAACACAACCTAACCTAACCTAACCCAACCTAACCTAACCTAACCTAACCTAACACAACCTAACCTAACCTAACACAACCTAACCTAACCTAACCTAACCTAACCCAACCTAACCCAACCTAATCCAACCTAACCTAACCCCAATTAAACTTGTCATAACCTAACATAATATACAGTAAACAGTAATATAAGATAATGTGACGTTAAGAATAA